>NC_063046.1:35139017-35430989 GCF_018812025.1 Megalobrama amblycephala
AATGCAAAGGGTGGTCACACAAAATATTGTTTTGATTTAGTTAATATAAGTTAATTGATAAATAAAATCTATAACAGTATTTTTTAAAAACATCCTCACTTTACAGCATTTTTACACAAGTGCCTAAAACTCTTCACAGTACTGTATCTTTGCAGTCAGGTTTCTTCAAGCATCTCGGAGAAACGGCCACAGTTCTCCTGGATTTAGTTTGTCTCAGTTTCATCTGTCTCTTCATGTAATCACAGACGGATTCGATGATGGTGAGATCAGGTCACTGTGTGGAGCACCGGCTGTTGTCAGTCTTATTGTGTATTCAAAAATCTCACTGGATTATTACAATTAATGGCAAAATGAATGTTTGGAAATGTAAACGGATATTTCCTATTGACACACTACATCAAAAGATATAAATAACTGGCTAAAAACCTTTTTTGGGGGGTGAAAATACTGACGTGCCTAAGACTTTTGCACAGTACTGTACCTTCCTGCAAAGTTCAGCGCTAATCCTGATCAAACATAACTGAACCAGTTTATTATGATCTTTAGGAGCACTTGATAATTGTGTTGGCAGGATTGTGCATCCCTGGACTGAGGTGTTTACATGAATGCTTTTCAAACTGATTGAGCCATCAGTACTATTACTAAAGGATTATTTGGGTGCTTGTAAACGTAGCTATTGAGGATAGTAAATTGCAAACAGATTTCGGATATCTCGAATGACATTGCCATGGCAAGGGATTAAATTAATGACAAAAAAGGAAAACAGGAAGAGTCTGGTATCTTCTAAGTTCATTGCCTGATTTGGATCAAATTGGTGTTGTTTGTTTGGTAATGGAGGCTGATCACATGGATGTGCATATTGTGGTGCACGGTCATAGCACCACCATCTGTCAGCATGAAGAGTGACATGCAACAGACTTTGAAATAGTCCTCTTATATTTACCTGCTTAAATGTATGTGGCCACCGTGAATTGTTTTCCTAAAGCCACTGGTAGGAGTGGCCTGCCATCTCTGCAGCTATATTTTAATGATAAAGTCACCATAAAATCAAAATTGACAATTCTTATTTTTTTATGGAATATTGCAGTATTAAGTATAAATGATTATCGGTGCACGTCATTGTTTTTTTTTTTTTTTATTCACGTGCCCTCAAAATTGTTAATCAAAACAACTTCTCAACACAACGCATTTCTTCTCTTTTCTGATGACACTTTTACTAACGTGAGGATGGGACAATCTGTCACTCACAAGAGACTGCAGCAACAACAAACGACAATGATCCAACCATCCGATCAATTTCTGATGGACAAAATCAAGTCCCTCCCTACATTTTTTCTTGTTCAAGAAGCCATTTCACTCTGATATACATCGCAATAGGGAAGAAAAGACTATCGCAACTTTTGTTTCATATCAATTTAAGCCCTTCAAATGTTCTCGTCCTCTTTTCCGGAACTTTTGATGTGTTTACTTACTGGAATGCCTTCAAAGGGGGAATGGCGGTCACCTTTCCCACAGGCTTGGGGCCAATTGCAGGAGGCATCACCACCATGAGCCCCCCACCCGAGGGTTTGGGCTGTGCTCCACGAGATGGGCTGAGAGGAAGAGGCCTCTTCGGGGGTGTAGATGGGGGTCTTGGCTGTTGTTCTGATACCATCTGTATGAGAGAGTAAACAATGCTTCGTTTAGTATTTCAGACAGCATGTTCTCAGATTGTTTCAATACAGATTAAAACAGGTGTTTTAAGCAGAATTTGTTTGAGATCGTGACCTGCTTTGGCTCCTACAGTGATTTTGATTAAACCAAAGAATTTGAGGACTCTGAACTCTCACCAGTGGTGTTCGAGAAGGGTTGAGGGGCAGAGGCTTCTTGGGAGGACTAAGTTTCTGAGGTGATGCTACAGATTTGGGTTGCTGGGTGAGTTGGGTGGCTTGATGATAGGTGGAGGAGGTCGAGGTCCTTTGATGTTGCTCAGGGATGGTGACGGAGCCGGCCGGAGGGGACGGACAATATTGACTGGCTGAGTACCGTTGGAGGCTGGATTTGGCCTCAGAGGAAGCACCTCCTTACTGGTGTGAGGTAGCTTGGGAGGAAAAAAGAAAAGTGACAGGATATTGGTGATGATATGATTTGAAAATTGTAATTAATTAAATCAACATTGTTAAAACAAAACAAACCCGTCACAAAATTTTAAACTGATAAAACTGCACAAATTTCAATGGACCAATGTCTTGACAGAGGACATTGGTAAAGGCATATGATAAATCCATTTTGCTTTATCATACCATAGTAAACATTTTTAGAAATGCATTACATTACAAGTGACAGTAAAGATATTTATAATGTTACTAAGATATATTCAAACTAAAAATTATATATTTTTACTAAATTTATATATTTTTACTAGTGGGTGCAGGACACTATAGTTCATTTATGTAAGTAAGGATAGCAAAATAAAGTAAACTGTGACATATTATACCCAAAAATTCTTCATACAGTGGACTATCAATAAAATTGATAATTTGGAACCAAAGATTCTTCAGACACTTTGACCTGAACATGAATGGTGTCTGAATAAAGTTTGGTTTGACTGTGTGTGTGTGTGTGTGTGTGTGTGTGTGTGTATATATATGCAAATAAATGCTATTCTTTTGAACTTTCTATTCAAAGAATCCTGAAAAAATGTATTTTGTTTTCAACATTGATAGTAATAAATGTTACCTGAACATCAAATCAGCATATCAGAAAGGATCATGTAACACTGAAGACTGGAGTAATGATTCTGAAAATTCTTTGATTTGCCATCAACTGAATAAATAACATTTTTAAAATATACTGAAATAGAAAACAGTTATTTTTAAATGTATATTAAATTAATATTTACATATTTCACAATATTACTATTTTTACTGTATTTTTTATTAAATAAATGCAGCCTTGGTGACCATAAGATACTTTTAAAAACATAAAAAAAAATCTAACTGACCTCAGACTTTTGAATGGTAGTATACAGTACATATTAATGTAATAATTCTCATTAAAATTATAAATGAAACTGACCTTATCTATGACATGAAATTAAAGTGTCCATACCTTAAGGTTAGCATTTCCGTTGGATGGTCCCACCACCTTCAAATGGAATGCAGGGTTTAAGTGTCCATTCTTCCCCTTTTCGATGGTGCCCTCATTCCTGAGAACACATTTAAAAAACAAAAAATACAAATAGTTTATGGAAGAATTGAAGGAAATAGAACTTATGTAACAAATGTTTTCTGTTTGTTAGAGGATAAGATTGATTTCAAAATTTCTGTAAGAAAAGAAACGTTCAATGTACCATAATAACAATTATGCATGTATGAAAAAAAATCTGAAATCTATTGTTGGCATCAGTATTCAAACCATGTATAGCTGCGCATGCCGTGTGGCAGTGATGACAGCAGGAGGTGTTCTTGGGTGTGATTCTCTTAGCTTTGCACACCTGGATGCTTTCTCCCATATGTCCTTGCAGATCCCCACAAACTTGTCAGCATGGTTATGAAAGGTCTGTCCACAGTATTTCTAAGTCATCTTTTTAGCTGGGATACTCAAGGACATTATTTGTCCCAAAGTCATTCATCTTGACTATGTGCTCCAGGTCATTCTGACACAGAATAAAGAATCTTTTTTCTCGACAGAGGTTGTGTGCGGGTTTTCTTCAAGGATCACTCTGTATTTGGCTCTATTCAACCTCTGCCATGTTGCCTGCCAACCCTAAAGATTATTGCTGAGAATAACCCCCCAGTATTATGCTTCATTGCAACTGCGCTCAGTAAATATGAGTATATGAGTATGAGTAAATATGAGTATGAGTCTGATATGAGTATGAGTATATGAGTACGAGTAAATATGAGTATGAGTCAAATATGCTTATGGTGCTTTGTGCTGTTTCTCATTATTTAATTCTTACAAGCAGTTCTTTATCAGGTGCAAATATCAGTTCTTGAAGTAAGAATGCTGACTTGATCAAAAATTACACAGGAAAATTTGATTTTTTTTTTTTCCAACATTAAGTGTGCACAAAGATTATTATTTCTGAATCTAGATTATTTCCCAAAATACATTTCGAATTGCAACCGTGCCTGTTCCATTCTCAGCTAACATTCAATATGCAATCTTCTGTACATTAGAAGCTTAGTAAAAGTTCTAGAAAGTGCTAGACCTCTGTTTTTTGGCTTTTTATACCTCATGGATTTTTCTTAACTGACACAGATGTGAAACATATTTAACCATGCCCATTTAGAGCAGCAGAACAGAGCTGGAATTTCAAGTCTTACATCAATTGCCTAAAAGGGATAGTTCACCCAAAAAACTAAAATTCTGTCATCATTTTTTAATACTCATATCTTTCAAATCTGTATGTCTTTCTTTGTTCTGTGGAACATAAAAGAAGATATTTGGAAGAATATTGGTAACTAAACAGTTTTGGTAACCACTGACTTCCGTTGTAAAAAAAAAAAGAGACTTTTTATGTTCTATAAAAGGAAAAAAAAGAAAGTCATGCAGGATTGGAACAACATGAGGGTGAGTACATGATGACAGAATTTTCTGAACTAACCCTTTATGTGCAAAACTTTAATGTTTTTAACGACTGTTAAGGGGAAAATTCAGAGTGAAGTAGCCTCAGTTATCTCACTGCAGCTGTTTTCAGCAATGTGAAGAGATATCACATAATTAGATTTCAAAGGATGCTGACAGCTGAACTAATCACAGATTTTTAGGGGAGCTGAGATGAAAGACAGGGGGCTGTAGCACTGCCTCTGAAGAGCAGCTACTATTATTTCTTATAAAAGTCCTTATAAGCAGGTCATAAAACAATTGTTTGAAAGCAATTTGGCAAAGCAAAATGTGTTCCTGAAATAGATTTGAAATATAGACTGGTAGTGTCTGAAATGAAGGGGCCAGATATTCTTAATTGTGTGAATGAATAGAATGGGTTCTTCTTGTCTTTAATAGTGCAGAAATATGGGACCACCATATTCAAACAACAACAAAAAAAAAAACCATAAGGAAAGAAATTCTCTTCAAAGTGGATTTGGCATCTTGGCTTGAGAGAAGAAAAGTGTTACGGATCAAAGGAAGATTGACCAATTCACTTTTTTCTAAATGTATAATCTAGCAAGTCAGTGGTATGAGCAGCTCCTTGAGCAGAGGAATTCAGATATTGGATATAGGAATAAAGACATTCTTGAAAAACCAATATCTGCTGAAGAAATTTGGCTTCTATTATAATGGCATTAATCGGCTGAAAAGAAGCAAAGCCTTGGGAATGGATGGTTTTCCAAATGAATTTTGTACTGCAGTTCCAGAAAAGTACTCCACTCACAAAAGCCATGGCATCTATACTGCTTAAAAAGAAGATTCCCAAAAGTATCATTTTTATCAGCCACTTGCGATCCATCAACCTTAGCTTGAAAGAGCCCAGAGTCAAGGATAAATCCATTCCATAGTTTTTTTCTACTATGTTCTAATTTTGTAGTTAAAATCAATGTGTTCATTCTAATATGAAGACTTCAGATGCAAAAACCTCTAAGTCTATCTGACATTTTTCTTTTAAATTAGCATTTTTTAACAGGTTATGTTTAAGCTCAGTAATTTCACTTTTATGGCAATGAAAAGGTTATTAGTCAGTTACTGAAATGCCTTATTTTCAGAAATGTCACTTTAGTTAATGTATTAGTATTTAACAAATTTGATTGTCTTTTTGCTCATCATACTCCATCTTGTTTAGTTAAAAAATCTCTTTAAGCAGGATAAAAACTTGCAGCTTGACAATTGAAAGCCAGCTCATATGCACACTGCCATTCATCTTGAAATCATATGATTCGATTTGCATCTGCTGGTTAGTTCTGTGAACTTAGAGGTTTTTGTTGGCAAAGGGAAGTCACGTTTAGAAGTTTCTGCTAATGAGCCGGTATTTCTGAATGGGCTGAGGCTGGGATTTAACAGGTTTAAAGCAAAAGTATTTGATGAACATATACTGTAGGGGTGTCCAAACTCAGTCCTGGAGGGACTGTCCTGCAGTGTTTAGCTCCAACTTGCCTCTACACACCTTCCTGGAAGTTTCTAGTATGCCTAGTAAGACCTTGATCAGCTGGTTCAGGTGTGTTTAATTGGGGTTGGAGCTAAACTTTGCAGGACAGTGGCCCTCCAGGACCAGGATTGGACACCACCATACTGTGTGCGGAGAGCGTTCGCTCAATATCATTCTCATTTTTGATGGAGGTGGGGTTTAGCGGCTTTTGCATCTGAAGTCTTCAAATATTCTTTTAAATGTCTATTTTTGCAAAAAAAAAAAAAAAAAGAATGTTAGGTAGACGTCCCTGTATCTACGTAGAGTGGCGTATTATTTTTTCACTTTTTTGGGCATGACATCAATAGCCGATCTAAAGAAAGCAATTCAAGTCCTGCTTCAAACAAAGCAAAACATGATTTAAATGTGTCCCGAGGTGTGTGCCTGCTCACCTGAAGTGAGTTATTCATCTGGAAAAAAGACATTTTGATATTAGATCTTGCAACAGCCACATAATCACAGGGCTCCACAAGCGTTTTTTTTTTTATTCAAAGAGAAATATCCTTGAATAAGATGAATGAGCTTGACGAAAGAATATAAGAATATGCTGTTGTCGCTTTTATTTCAAGGAATCGAATGAATAAAAACCTCTAGAAATCAGTCACACCACGAATCTGCATAAAGAAGATAATACTGTGCTGAATGACTCAGCATGCCACAGGTGGTACTAGACGATGGAAACTGCTCACTTCAGTTCAGTTATTCTCTCATCCACAGCATGAATTCAATGGGTCCTTCCTTGAACCAAATACCCAATTTTTCTAAACAGCCAGTTTCAGAATGAATGGCTCAAAACTTCTTCCATCTTATGACACCGAAGGCCACTGCACCTCTAACAACCTTGAATGCCCAGTCATGTTTTTGATGAATGTAATCGCAAAGAACTAAGTTCTTTTATAACTTTAAAGACATTTTTTGGGGTTTTGCTCTGCTGTGCAGTTTGTACAAATACAAACAGGTTTACCTTTCTAAAGTCATGTCCAAACAAATGAATTTGCATAATTGGACTAAATATAAATTCTAGAAATGATCAAAAGAAATAGTACAGATTTTAGCATGATACAGTGTACTTAATAAAAAGGAAACCACTGACTACTTTTTATAGTACTATATAAAGATGAAAAATTTCAGCTTTTCTGGTTTTTAATCCATTTGAACTTCCATGAACCTGGTTTCACATTGTAATTGTGGTGGTTGATATGTAAATGGATATGCAGTTTTTAACAAAACAGTGATAGGGTCTGAAAACGTTGTAAAGGCACTGCATAAATGTGTGCGTATGTTGCTACAGTAATACCTGCTGGCTTTGCTCTTCTCTCTCTGTGTTCTCCACTTGTGGTAGTAGGAGCTTTTTATCTTGATGCAGTAGAAGGCAATAAGTACAGCAGGGAGAAGCACTAGAAAAGCAAAGAGCAGCCCAACAACCAATCCCACCTGACCTGAGGACAGATATAGAACATACAACGACTGTTAGACAAGGGTCAACAGAAAACACAAAGAGAAGTGCTTGCCAAATATCTGCCACTCTGAATAATAGATCTTATGTGCACGGAATTCACTCTGTACTATAATAATGTCTATAGCTATGATCAGAATAGCAAACTACCATACTACTCTCTCTAATATACTACTTTAAAGCAACATTTAGCATATGAATAGAATAACTGAATGGCTTACTGCATTTCTAAAATGTACGACACACAACCGGTAAATACTCTCTCCCGCGATGCAATGCAATTTGATGTTCCATTTTTAGTGTGAGTCATGAACAGGAAGGATTATTAGCTTACTGTCCTCAAGTCTTACTGACCCCAAACTTTTGAATGGTAGTGGGGTCATGTGACGGCATTACTACTGAATGAAATATTTAGCATATTACATACTGTTTCAAATCATACATATACAGTTTTTAAAAAGAACAGGAAGTGTGGCAGATACAATCATACATTAAATGAAATGAGTGAGTAATACATTCAGAAATTCTTATATTAGCTCTTGAAATGTTTCAACACAGCAAAGATATCACTGGCCTGAGTTCTGGGAAGAAAAGCTGGATGGTAGAGATTAATGGTCATGGTGACATCTGATAAGAGGTGTGAGGAAGAAAGGGAAAGTGAGAAAGAGGGATAAAGCACTCGACCGATAAAATCTCAGATAAATCTATCTATGAAATGGATTAAAGAATAGAAGAGAAATAAGCAAGAGCAGAGGCACATGTTCACTGAAAGCTGAAGGTGAACTCACTGTCATACTGCACAGGTCCACTGTCCACACTTCCCCCAAGTCCTTGTTTCTCACAGAAGGGGGGAGCCCATCCACGGTTACAGTGGCAGTTTCCATTACTGTTACACACCTGCATGCAAAACAAATTGACACATAGGAATTAGGGCAAATAGGAATTTCTGTCTGGAAGGTTTGGATGTAACTTTGCCATGCCTTTTTGGACCTTAAAGTATGTTGTTTCTGTGACACTAGTGGCACCTAGCGGAATTACAAAAATAATAAAAATAATAAAAGGATTCGACATATTAGGAATACTTTTAGCTGTGTCATGAGTAAGCAACTGAGTAGACTGTCTTCAGCAAACATGAGTGTCCGACTCATAACAAACCCATACAACGTACTGTACCAGCACAAGAAGCCTGTTGCATGAAGCTAGTTGAACAAACTCTGAGTTTCAGAATAGGTTTAGAGATGACAAATTCATACAAATCCATCCTTGTTTAGATCAGGTTCAATGCTTGGTATAAATGTTCTCTGTCAACTTTGTCTGATACAGAGTTTGCGATCAACTCTAAAGCGTGTGCACCTGAAAGTGTGACCAAAAAAAAAAAAAAAAAAAAAAAGGTAAATAAATACATTTTTGTTTAAGAGCGGTAGTATGTTAAATGCACATTTTAGTTCTTATTCATGGTGTCTCAAAATAGCACAGTTGAGTACACTTAGATGTTCTTAAGATTATCTTAAGAAGTACTAAAGAAGAATTTTTAGTATATTAAGTACAAATTTAGTGCACAAAAACAGAACACTTTAAAGGAGTAGTTAACTTTTAAATACACTTTTCCTGATAAATTTACTCACCCCCATGTCATCCAAGATGTTCATGTCTTTCTTTCGTCAGTCGAAAAGAAATTAAACGCCTTGAACGTACTTTCCGCTTCCGCATTCTTCATAACGCTTACGCTGAATGTCCTACGCCTTCCCTATTCTACTTACGGAACGAACGCGGCGCCAGTTTAGTTTTTTTCCATAACTTTAATAGGGAAGGCGTAGGACATTCAGTGTAAGCGTTATGAAGAATGCGGAAGCGGAAAGTACGTTCAAGGCGATATTTTGTTTATAAAGCATAAACGGTTGTATTTTTTTCGAAAATGACCGATCGTTTCGCTAGATAAGACCCTTATTACTCATCTGGGATCGTTTAAAGCCCTTGAAGCTGCACTGAAACTGTAATATGGACCTTCAATCTGTTGGTAGCCATTGAAATCCACTGTAAGGAGAAAAATCCTGGAATGTTTTCCTCAAAAACCTTCATTTCTTTTCGACTGACGAAAGAAAGACATGAACATCTTGGATGACATTGGGGTGAGTAAATTATCAGGAAAAGTGTATTTAAAAGTGGACTTATCCTTTAAGTACATTCTGGAAGTGTACTTTTTTTCACCTGGGGTATCAATCTTCTACTAGTCACATGTCTTCATGTGGTACGAATTCGCAGGTCAGTTCACCAAAATTGAACTTTGGAACGCAACGAAATGCTAAACTTTTCGCAAGCGCTTGCATTTCCGGTCACTCCGGCTAAACATGCTCTGGCTCAGCATGCTAAAGTAGCCTAACTCCCGCTATGGGTTCAGTTGGAAAGAGATTGATGGATCTGAATGGACCGCTCTGTTTTGATGGTGCCTGGGGGGCTTAATGTTTACACTTTTGGGGGAGATAAACACATGAAATTGCATACTAATAGTAGTCGCTGAAAAATAAACTGGGTTAAGAGAATGTATTTTAACATAAAAAAGGGATAGTTCATCCTACATAAATGGAAATAATTTACTTGCCTTAAAGTCTAAACCTTATGACTTTACACAAGGATGAACATAAGGATGTCCAGGTTACTGTTTTATAAGTTCCTGCCATTTACAATCCACCCATTTTTGGGTGAGCTACACCCAACTGTTCACAATAATTTGGTCTTAATACATTTGCTTTATTAAGTTTCAGGTTTTTTTTAAGCATATGCTGCCATTTACCTATCCTCACTTTCATTGCTGCAGTTGCAGGGATCATTTTTCATCACGTCTTTGAGTATAGGGCAAATAGAGAATATACCGCCTTTCATCTTAATGGAATTTCTTTTAACATGGAATATTTTACACGCTTCAATCTAACCCAGAGGCAAGACAGGAACAGTGGAAAGGAAAGAAAATGTGCTGTGTGCAAATACCACGATCACTCACTTTATTCTCCATCCACACTTCCCTAAACCATACAATCAATATGAATCAAACGATAATGCAAATGAATAATAAAAAAGCACTTTCTGAATCTCTAATCTCCCCTCAAAGACCTGTCGTATTTGGCTGCCCTTTTGAAAAGCGACTGGGTAAATAAGCAAGAAATAAAGAAATAAAAGAAAAGCTGACAAAGAGAGAGACAGAGGGAGGGCAAAGGGATTAAGGAAGACAGAATTTGAGTTTATACGGCTTGAAGGCTGTTTAAGACTATTTGACCAGAAAATACACAAATCAAATGCTATAGCTCAGCTAATATAAGAAAAGCGTTGGTTTTTTTAAGAGGCAGTATGTGTCAGGATGTGAGCGACCCAAAGGGCAGGATTTAGATGTGTGAAATCCACAATGAGTCAGTCTAGGTTAAAGAGGAACTCAAAGTGAGAAGGAATACTAAGGCAGCTTTTATTTAGCCATAATTTAGGAGAAACATTTGTATGATTCATAAAAAAAGGTTTTGCATTACTAGTGTCAAATGTTAAATAAAAAAATGTTATTACACTGCAAAAAAAGGTCTTTTAGTTCAAACTTTCTAGCATAAATATCAAAACAATATAAGCAAATTAAGACTTTTTTATATACTTTTTTATAACTATATAGTATCTTTAAGTTTAATTTTATTCCAGCTGCACAATTTTGTCTTATTTTAAACATAAATGTAATATTTACTACATACATATATATATATATATATATATATATATATATACATACATACATACATATATATATATATATATATATATATATATATATTAGGGCTGTCAACGTTAACGCATGCGATTCATTCAAAATCCTTAACGCGTTAAAATAATTTAACGCATTTAACGCAAATAAACTGAAGCATAAGAAATTGCGTCATTAATGTAATTTACTTCATGCAGTTAGATGATCTTAAAACTCCATGCTGATTAGGCTACATCAGAGATGGCAGAGAGAATAGAGACTTATAAAACACAAACTCTCTGTCAGTATTCTGTCATTATATCTGAAGAGCGTGAGCCCTCCTGCATCGTGCTGTTCCTGTCTGTACAGAACGTCGAAACATCCCACCGCTGTATAGCCAGAAGATATGCAAACTATGTTTCTCGGCTGGAAAAAGCAAACCAGCCTCTCGCTAGTAAAGTTTTGATGGATGATGATTGCAATCAAAGTAAAGACGATTGCGGTGACGTACAGGAGTTACGTGCATTAAGTACAATAAGCACGCGTGAGTCCGTTGATGCACAGACAAATCATGTATGAGCACTCTTGATGCACTGAGTGATCGCACATTGTATTTATGCAGAGACACATTTCAGTACATTCATGTTGTTTTCACACACATTCAGGATAATGTTTTGATTTGTCCTGTGTATGTTGCTGTGTACTTTTGTTTAAATTCAGGTCAAGGCGGTTGGTTTAGGTTTTTTTGGCATCTCCATGTGGTCCTGTTCAGTATTGCAACTTGACTTTTCTAAAATGTAAACAAGCTCTTTGCTGTTGCACACACTATACACTGTGAATTCTGAAATGTTTTTTGCTGTGATTTTTATTTTTTATGATGTACATGCTTTGGAGTACATAAATGTATGAATTATATGGACTCATATAATTTGGTTATTTGGTGTCCTTTTGGAGTCTGCAAGTGTCCTTTTTTGGAAAGACAACTAAATTTACCTTGAAAAAAGCTGAACAGTACAGTTTTGTGAGAATCACACTTCAATCTGATGGTTTACTTTGCTGGATATAGGCAATGATAGCAAAATGGTGTTAAACCTAGGGTGACCAGAAGTCCTGAAAAATTCGGGACAGTCCCGAAATCTAAACTGTTGTCCCGAATCCCGAATCTGGCCCTAACTGTCCCGAAAATTATACTAAAGCAAAATCTTGAGTAGTTATTGTCTGATAAACATTAAAAAACTGTCTGCGGAGGTTGAGTCGTCCTGCAACCAGCCCCCGCCGGCTGCTCATTGGCTGCAGCATCTTTTTTAAGTTCTAAAAAAATACCGTAGGCGGCTAGATTTAGATATGCATGCCCTTTTTGTTTTAAGCCTTGATGAAGAGAGCGCAAGTTGCTGCAGCCGCGAGGAGGACAGTGATGCACGCGTAAAGGAGTAATTGATTGTTTATTACAATTATTTCGTTATTTTCGTTTAAGCTTATTAGCGTTAGGCTATACAGAAAGGTCTGATTTACGCACTGTTACTTACAACAGTCATTGTTTTGTTTTTTTTCTTTACACAATGACATTTGAGTTCATGATTTTAATGTTGTTTTTTGTGGCAGACTAAAGACTAATGACAGACTGTTGATCTTTGAATAAAAATATGTTTGGTTCAGTTTTGAAATTCATTATCTTTTATTATAGGCTACGCAGTCTAATATCATAGAAGCCCGTCAATATATATATATATATATATATATATATATATATATATATATATATATATATATATGATCACTTACCCCATGCCCATGGCAACGGGCAATGCAGGTTTCTAACTCAGTGAAAGAGGCATTTTGACATCGGCGATCTTTGCACACCTGAAGGCAAGTAAAAATAGAATACATTGACCCTTCAATGCAAAACATAAAATACATGCTTTAATCAACACATTAAGTGGAGACACATGCCCACTTAATAGTATAGATTTTGTTTAATAAATTGCTTAAAAAAAAAAAAAAAAAAGCTTGCCTTCCCCTCTCCACACTTGGTGCCTGTCATGACCAGTCCAGGGTCTGGAAGATCACCTTGACCATCCTGGGTGCTGTAAACAAAGGTGCCTCGGCACTTTACCTCAATGCCGTCTGTACGGATGGTGGTGTCTATGGACACAGCATTGGTGCCCTTTGGTTTCTTGGCAGCACTGTGGCACTGTATCTTACCGCATTTGGCATCTCTGTTGGGAGATGTGATTTGAGAGACTAGGTATCTTTGCTCACAGCCATTTCAGCATAAATTCCTCCATGGGAAATGAGATAATAGTACGAATAAAAAAAAAAAACCTGATCTTAAAATCACATTTGTTATGTTATGAGAATGATGAATAATAAAAAAAAAGTCTAACTTTGGACAAGTTGTAACAGTTAATAACTGCTGAGTCTGCAGTGATGTAAACTACAGTATATAAATTAGTTCTTTTTCTTTTAAATAGATTAGCTTGTTCTTTTTAATGTATAGGTGGAGTCACAAGAGAAATAAGTGTGCTGTAACAATTTAAAGAAGTCCAAGCCCAAATTACTATTTGCAGAAATTGCATATTTTGCTTCACATCAGGTCAGCAAGTTCTTTGACAGAAACCATATATTGCTTACATGGCTGGTCGAAATACTGAAATAGCACTTTACCTTTTCTCACACTTCATGTAGTTGCCATGACTGTCCTTGCCGCAGTTTCCAAAGGCGTTCCCCGCAGCGTTCACATCCTGAAAACAGACGTCATGTGCCGGCTGCGCACCTGGACAAATTTACTTATTCAGTTAAACCAACGTTAACTCAGAGAAATGTCAATTACAGTCAGGGAGTGAAACAGACCCATAGTGTGAAAAGGGGTTTGTTGGCTTCATGCCTCTAGCTAATATTTGATTTGTGATAATATTATTAAATTGAAGATGAAGTATTAGGTTTCAAGTGACCAAAAGTTTTTATGATACATTCCACCATGTACCATGTACAAATAATCCAATAATTTAAAAAAAAAAATCAATTCCAATAAAACAGTAACTGCTCAAATAAAATTTGTGAATATGATAATATATAACACGCAGTGAACATCAAACATGTCAACACACCCTCGTCCAACAAATGACAAACTACGTCTGCTGTGATGTGTGTCTGTTTGACAGCCAAAGAGTCTGACTGGACATGAGCCCAGAACACACTGGAGGTGCACAGCCAAATGCCATGAGCTCACATTAATCAACATCAAGCAGTATTTGATCACTGGTGCTGACTAAACACTGAAAGGGTCAATTGGACATCAAAAACTTTGCTGTTAAAGGTTGTTTTAGGTAATTAAAAGCACCATAATATAGGTATTTTTTTAAGATTCTGTACTAATTAGAAAGATAAAAACAACATTTATTTGAAATAGAAATCTTTTGTAACATTACAGATGTTTTTACTCTCACTTTTGATCAAATTAGTGCATCCTTGATGCATAAAAGAAAAAAGACGATCACTGACCCCAAACATTTAAACAATAGTGTATGGACAATATTTCCAGGTCTTCATACCCAAATCTAACAACAATGTTAATTTGGACCAATTTATCCCTTGAAAGCATAATAACTCTTAAACTAGATGCTGCAAAACTAAAGGCACAAACAGACAGCACCTTACCATAACCCCACAGCTGCAGGCATTGCTGTTCGTGGGTCAGACACATGCCATTATAGCAGTAGGCATGACCATGCTGACATGATGACCCGTCTAGGAGGTAAACGTTAGAGGGGCAGTAGGGCGAACCTCCCGTACAGTATTCCGGCAGATCACAGGCACCTGCTGGTCCGCGGCACATGGTGCCGGCCTGCTTCAGCTGTGGGCAGAGGGCATGATAAAAAGACTGGAGGACTTTGATGAAAGAAAAAGAGAGCTGGTGGTGGGCAAACTACAGAGAAAAAGTGGATATGAAACTGGCAGCCAGTACTTCTCAAGAATGAGGAACCACACAGTCAAGGCCTACATCCTTCACTAGAAACTAGGGTGTAACGATTCACTCGTTTTCTCAAAGCATCGATTACAAATCCTGACGATGCAGATATGCATCGATCTTGAAACATGTTTTTTGAATCGTGAATAGTTTATTTTGGTTGATAATCGATGTAAAATGCAAAGAATCGGATTAATCGCGATTCTATAGTGATTCAGTGCTTTAAAATATATAAATATTAAATTACTACATGCGCAAATTGATGCCCTAACAATACTTTTAAAGCCCTTTTAAAGTTTTGGCTTATGTAAATTTCCACAACTGCCAATTTTTATAGGCTGTTCAAATAAAGTTATGTCATCATTGAGAACTAACATGAACTAACATTAACAATGGACAGAAAGTTTTTTTGTTTGTTTGTTTGTTTTTGTCCTTACTCTCTGACCTCCTGAAGGCCGCTGTGTAATTCACACCCTGACTAAGACACGTTGAGGGAAGCATTTCAATATCCCTATAAATGCATATTAAAATGCAGAATCGAATCGAATTAATCGTTTTAGTCGATTGGATCACAAGTAGACGATGTTTTAATCCATCTCTTTTGTCCACTTCTGTGCTGGTTTCTTTGAGAGGAGGGTCTATGGGTGGGTAAATGTATAGGCTTTTTCATATCTTTCGATCTAATGGAAGAAATAAGCTCACGCGATTTACATATGAACGTGCACGGAAACGAAGGAAAAACACAAATAGAGCAGCAGCTTTCGTTTCTGCTCTGATAGCCCCAAGACCATGCTGAACGTGGTGAGAGAACATTGTGCTTGGTGAGTTTTTCGTCTTCAAACCAAACTGGGATCTTCAGCTGACAAAGTATAATTCCCATCTGGCTGGCGCGCTTCCCATAATGTTTATGCATTAAGTCCGTAGGTGGAGAGTAGGCGGTCTTTTATGGTTGGTTGAACACATTCGACCACATGAATGAGTTTTCAACTTTAGACACCTAGCTCAATGGTCACTTCCTCCTGAGCAAGCTCCATTAAACTGGTTGGCTAGATGAAAAACATCCTATTATTCCTCACTTGTGTGAAATATGGTTAAAGATTTCCCATCTGTGTAGCTTTGACCCTTACTTAAATGCTTGTTCAAATATATGGTTGAATGCTAAATTGTGTATTAATAAAACCCCCTTTTTATGGAAAGAATATATGAAGAAGCATGTTGTTATATTAAGCAACCTTTAAAAAAAATTGTAGGTTCTAGTATACAGCTTCCTGAGTAAGCATACACTCATTGTGTGGTAATTTCGGTATATGGTAAGAGGCGTTAAGCATCAGTGTACTACTCCTGGTTGATTCAATATCTTACAGATGGAGCTTTATTAGCTTTCAAGAAAATATGGGAAAGAGATTTGAACCTAACATTCGAAAACAAGGCATGGCATAGAGTTTTAAATAATGTCAAAATGGCATTTAGCCATGCAAGAGTACGCATTATACGGTTTAAGATGCACCGTTTTTACTGGACTCCTTCCTGACTGTTTAGACTTGGGTTAAAATATATACCATATTGCAGGAGATGTAAGGCTGAAGATGGAGATTTAGCTCATGCTCTTTTGTTCCCTTTTGAATGGGAACTTACGCTGCATCCCCTAGAGGATGGGGAATGCCTCCGCCATGACCGATGTCTGAAGCATGAGTCTAAACATGACAATGAACTTGACATTGGCTGGCAACAGCCTATGACGTCACTACAGGTGAGTCCGTGAGAATAAAAGATTACTGCCTTTACTATGCAGCATTGTTAGTCCTCCCCTCCCTATAGAGAGTTGCTTTATAGAGGCCCCTGCTCCTCTGAGCTCTGCCTGGATAGCAATCTTCAAGTTGTTAGGCACTCTGTGAGCCTCCTTAGTAAGCTGTCCTGGGTGTCGGACATAGTTAGGCCTCCTCTCACTTTAGAGAGTCATCATGCTGAAGCCTCCATCCTCAGTGTTCGATCAGGCAATAGTGTGAGTCATTAGGCTCTCTGCAAGCCTCCATAGCCACTGTCTGTGTTTGGAAGCATCGTTAAGCTGAGGCCTCTGCCTTCTATGTGCTCCGTTGGGATAGAATGCCGAGCGCAGGCTCTCTGTGAGCCTCCTTGGAAGCTGTCCTGAGTGTTGAACGTTGTTAGGCCTCCTCTCTTTTAAAAGTCATTATATTTAGGCCTTCACCTCTGGAGCTCAACCAGGTAGTACTGCCAAGTTGTTAGGCTTTCTTGAGCCTCCTTGCCTATTGCATCTACAGAGGAGTGTTGTTAGGCTTCCTCTTTCTGGAGAGTTTCGGCTGAGGCCTCCACTCCTCAGAGCTCCACTTGAGGTAGCAATATCAAGTTCTTAGGCATTTTGTGTGCCTCCTTGGTAGCTATTCAGTTGTAGCCTCCGTTGTCAGAGCTGACTGGGTAGTAGTGGGATGTTAGGCTCCCTTGAGCCTCCTTAGCTACTGCTGTATTTTGAGCGCTGCTAGGCCCTCTCTAACTAAGAACTGAAGACCTCCATTCATCCAGAGCTCTGCTTGAATAGTAGAATTCCAAATTGTTAGGCTCTTTTCAGCCTCCTTGGAAGCTGCCCTGAGCCGTAGAATTTAGTTAGGCCCCCTCTTGTTTCAGATTCATCTTGCTGAGGCCTCCATTCTTAGAGCTAAGTTAGGCGGTAGCATTGAATTGCAAGCTCTCTCTATGAGCCCCCTTGGTGCCCCTAGGTGGTCTGGGATGTAGTGCTGAGGCCTCTGTCCTCTAGTCAGCTAGGGTCCAAGTTGTTAGATTATCTTGAGTCTTCTTGGTTACTTCTTGTAAATGGTGTATCATTAGACTCCCCTGAGCTCTGCATGGTATTAGTACAGGCATAGGACGCAGTGCCGAGACCTTCATCCCTAGAGCTCAGGCAGGTAGTACGCCAGGTTGTCAGGCTCTCTGTGAGCCTCCTTGGCTACTAGGGTTGGACCGATAGACTGACAGACATCACAAAGTTGAGCCACTGTCAAGTACATTGTCGTGTTATTAATATTTGGAAATACAACTGATCAATGTTAGTTCATGTTAGCTCAGGTCCATTAAATCAAAACATATACAACTTTCAATTTCTAATAATGTTTCAGTAAATGTTGAAATTAACATTACGTTTATTAAAAGTTTTAAAAGTATTTTTCATTGTTAGTTCATGTCAATTACTGTAGTTAACTAATATTAAGTGATAGAACCATATTGCATAGTGTTACTAAATGAATAAATAAATAATACATTTTTATTAATATAAATATAAATGTATTGATATAAAATTGAATAGGACATTAGTAAAATATCTATTATAATATAATAAAAATATATTGCTTGCCAAAATGTAATTTCTCAGAATATACAGCTAATTTGCTACGGTGTCAATGGAGAAAGATGCTTTTTGCGGCAAGGTGGTGATTACGACATCCACCAGCAGGTGTTAATAGGGCCAGGCTAACCCGCTAAGCCTTAACCACTTGTATAAAACATAGTAAGTGAAAGTCAGACCAGAGATGGAGTGAGAGAGGAAAGCAGTGGGAGAGAAATAAATAAATAAATAAAAATAAAAAGATAAATAAACATAGTTTTATGCCAAATAGTTAGGCACCTTGCAGTCCTCACAGCAGACCCCGTGGGCACACTGTGCATCCACCTTCAAAGTGCAATTGCTGGGGTGGCAGCAATCATTGGTGCACTCCTGTGGGAGAAAACACACACACACAGCGCACTTGATAAAGGCTACTTAAGCAAATCAACATATGGCTTTCAACTTACATGGTCAGCCACTTAGAACAAGTTGTGAAAGCACACACACACACACACACACACACATATATATATATGTATTTATATATATTTATACAACAGTTCTGTCTGGTTCTCGAATCTGATTGGTTGATAGCCATGCGATATTTTAGTGATAACAGCACTCCTACTGCCTTTTCACCGTTTGTATCACTCCGCTTGAAGTGACCGTCATGGCGGCCGATCAAATCAACCGTAATTTTTACAAATACTACTTCTTGTACCACGAACTGTAGTTTAATAGTTTTTTAAGCGAGAATGTAGTTGTTTAGACCTGAAATATGTGACTCATATTTAATAACAGAGCCTATTTTACAATTTGTTTTGACGTTTTCGGAGATGCGAGCTCGAGTGCGTCAGCGGCCGTTCAGTGCTTCTGTAACCGCTGAGAACAGCTTCAGGATTTGCCGTTGGCTCTTATAGTGGTTAAACATGAGACATAATTCAATTTGAGTACATAGAACGGGCAATCTTTGGTCTTATTAATCTATTATTTGTTACAGAGCAAGTCGAATTGTGCTATATTAAGTTTGATAATAATAAACGTTACGTTACATCCTTATATAGCACATGGCTACAAGGCTACAGGCTACAACTAGACGGGACATATCAGACTCTTCTCCGCTTCAAATACGTAAAACATTAAACTTTATAAACATATGGTTTTTTGAGTAAAGAAAACGCTTTACAATTTTTTTTTCAAACATCAGATCTTTATTTACCTTTGCATTGCACAGAGGAGATGTCCAAACTGCGTGCGCACTTCATTCAGGAGGTGAGGCGGATTAATGAGGCTTGATTGACAGTTTGAGGATCCAATGGAGTTAGGAGGTTTTGTCACAAGCTCTTTAAAATCCTTTTCATTCGTTAAATATTTGTAAAACCCACATACAAGCGTAAATGGTGACCTATTTGTTTTTTTAATAACTAGTGCTTTATGTTTGACTGAACTGTACAATTGTGCTTATTTGTTGTTCTAAATATTATTGTTAATAAATATGATTTTATATAAATGTCCATTAAGTAATATGGATTGAGTGAACATTACATTAATACGCCATTAGATGGCGGCAACACTTTACAGGAGAATGAGTCAGTGAAGCACAAGAGACTTTTAAATTTAAAGGAACTTTTGCAAAAGGAAGTTGTTTTAGCGCTGTGGTGTAATGGATTTTATGGAAAGTTCCCAAACTGTAAAAAAGGACAAATACAAAGATCGCTTTCCTCAGCGGACATTCAAACGGACTTGTATAAAGGATATAATATTATGGACATCGACTTGAAGAATGAATGTAATGCAATATACCAGACACAGGTAATAGCCTACTCCTTCGTTACTAGTTCTGAAGTGACGTTTTAGAATTAGTAACGGAGGCTTGGTCCAACTGTCAAATTGAGATTTCAATCCGTGGCGGAAGGAAGTAGTGCTGCACAAAAGAGGGTTTTAAAGACACTCCGTTGTTGTTCTTATTTATTTACACACTCGTGCCGTCGAACTGTTGTATAAACGCAATATCACACTCGTAGCCGTGCGATATGGCTGTATATCAGCACGCTGTGATTACCTACGGCACTCGGCCTGCGGCCTCGTGCCTACGGACGAATCACAGCGTGCTGATATACAGCCATATCGCACGGCTACTCGTGTGATATTGCTCATATATATATATATATATATATATATATATATATATATATATAGAATGTATAATATATAATAATATATATTATATATTATATATATACGACGCCTGCTTGCATGCTACGATTAAAGTGCGGAAAAGAATAAATCGAGAAGAGAAACTGCACAGGATGTCAGCTGCATATAAAAATGTTTGACATGTATGACACTGATATATACAGCGTGGAGGCGTTTGACGGCCAATAATTATACTGTACAGCTGGAAATGAATAGAGTACGGGGAGGAAGTGTGTGTGTGTGTGGTGTTTTTAGGGTGTTCAATGAGGAGGAAACGGTCACAACACAAATATACGCTCTGTCACACACACAGTCTCTTTCGGTCTCATATAAGCACACACATCAACCTCTATTCTGCTTGATACGGTTTCAGAGCATCAAGTGCGACTGACAGCTATGATTATAACACTAGAAATAAACAAATGGTGTAATTCAGTGACTATAATGAAAAAGGACATGCATACATGACAGGACTGCACTGTCAAATCTATTTTAGCGTATTCATGGAAGTAGAGAGGGCCGGAAGATTATGGTTTGGATTAAAAGGTTAGAACAAAGGTGTATGATAACACCTCTCAAACTAGGGCTGATCTCTGAGGTATTTTTACAATGAATGTGGTATTGGCAGCAGGTAAAATCCAGAACAGTAGTCCAGGTGTTTATGTATTGACTAGGAGTTACAGACGCTCCCTCAATCTACCTACACCAGATGGCAAATCATCCAGCCATTATATGTACTGTACACTGACAGCTTGTCAAACACAGTGGGATTCTCCTCTTTCTCTCTACATGATGAACGTGATTTCACCAAGTACAACATGTTCCTGGATCGATATCTTTGTTGTTTCTGGGAAAAACATTCCAATCAACCAATCAGATTTGAGAGCCAAGTTTACAGATTATGTCAAAATCACAGTCACCCTCTCTACATGTCAATCCTGGTTTTGTGTTGTTTTGTTAGGACTCTTATATTAAAATGTGCTCTGTTACCATTGCTTCTAAGCTTACTTCCTGTGTTTAGTCTCCTTTATTCTGTGTTGTTTTTAATTCCCATAGTTACTGTCATTGAACACACCTGCAGTTAATTATCCCTTATTTCTCTATGTATTTAAGCCAGTGTTTTCAGTTGTGTTTTGCTAGTCATTGAATGGATTCTTGTATCATGTTTGTTTCCTGGATGTTCTAGTTTTTCCTGTGTGGACTCTCCATGGTGTTCTGGTTTGGATTGTCAGTGTCTGGTTTGGATTATCAGTGTTGTCTTTTCTCTGTTAAAGTTGTGCGTGCATTTGGATTCTCTGTCTACCTTGTTTATACGTTACACTACACATGACATGCGATCAAACAAAAATACTTAAACGCTTTCATCGGTCACACTTTGCTACGGAACAATTTTTCCACTGTAGATTTGATAACATTTACAGTATCTCACAGAAGTGAGTACACCCCTCACATTTTTGTAAATATTTTATTATGTCTTTTCATGTGACAACACTGAAGAAATGACACTTTGCTACAATGTAAAGTAGTGAGTGTACAGCTTGTATAACAGTGTAAATTTGCTGTCCCCTCAAAATAACTCAACACACAGCCATTAATGTCTAAACTGCTGGCCACAAAAGTGAGTACACCCCTAAGTGAAAATGTCTAAATTGGGCCCAAAGTGTCAATATTTTGTGTGGCCACCATTATTTTCCAGCACTGCCTTAAAGGATTAGTCCACTTTTAAATACACTTTTCCTGATAAATTTACTCACCCCCATGTCATCCAAGATGTTCATGTCTTTCTTTCGTCAGTCGAAAAGAAATGAAGGTTTTTGAGGAAATCATTCCAGGATTTTTCTCCTTACAGTGGATTTCAATGCTACCAACAGATTGAAGGTCAAAATTACAGTTTCAGTGCAGCTTCAAGGGCTTTGAATGATCCCAGATGAGAAATAATGGTCTTATCTAACGAATCGATCGGTCATTTTCGAAAAAAATACAACCGTTTATGCTTTATAAACAAAATATCGCCTTGAACGTACTTTCCGCTTCCGCATTCTTCAGAACGCTTACACTGAATGTCCTACGCCTTCCCTATTAAAGTTATGGAAAAAAACTAAACTGGCGCCGCGTTCGTTCCGTAAGTAGAATAGGGAAGGCGTAGGACATTCAGCGTAAGCGTTATGAAGAATGCGGAAGCGGAAAGTACGTTCAAGGCGATATTTTGAAGCTGCACTGAAACTGTAATTTTGACCTTCAATCTGTTGGTAGCCATTGAAATCCACTGTAAGGAGAATAATCCTGGAATGATTTCCTCAAAAACCTTCATTTCTTTTCGACTGACGAAAGAAAGACATGAACATCTTGGATGACATGGGGGTGAGTACATTTATCAGGAAAAGTGTATTTAAAAGTGGACTAATCCTTTAACCCTCTTGGGCATGGAGTTCACCAGAGCTTCACAGGTTGCCACTGGAGTCCTCTTCCACTCCTCCATGACGACATCACGGAGCTGGTGGATGTTAGAGACCTTGCGCTCCTCCACCTTCCATTTGAGGATGCCCCACAGATGCTCAATAGGGTTTAGGTACCCTCAGTTTCTTTAGCAAGGCAGTGGTGATCTTGGAGGTGTGTTTGGGGTCGTTATCATGTTGGAAGAAGATCCCCTCTGAAGAGAGGGGATCATGCTCTGCTCATTCATGGTTCACTCAATGAACTGTAGCTCCCCAGTGCCGGCAGCACTCATGCAGCCGCAGATCATGACACTCCCACCACCATGCTTGACTGTAGGCAAGACACACTTGTCTTTGTACTCCTCACCTGGTTGCCACCACACATGCTTGACACCATCTGAACCAAATAAGTTTATCTTGGGCTCATCAGACCACAGGACAAGGTTCCAGTAATCCATGTTCTTAGTCTACTTGTCTTCAGCAAACTGTTTGCGGGCTTTCTTTTGCATCACCTTTAGAAGAGGCTTCCTTCTGGGACGTAGAGCAACAATTCTTTTCAGATCCTCAGATCCTTTTTTGCCATGAGGTGCCATGTTGAACTTCCAGTGACCAGTATGAGAGAGTGAGAGCGATAACACCAAATTTAACACACCTGCTGCCCATTCACACCTGAGACCTTGTAACACTAACGAGTCACATGACACCGGGGAGAGAAAATGGCTAATTTGGACATTTTCACTTAGGGGTGTACTCACTTTTGTGGCCAGCGGTTTACACATTAATGGCTGTGTGTTGAGTTATTTTGTGGGGTCAGCAAATTTACACTGTGATACAAGCTGTACACTCACTACTTTACATTGTAGCAAAGTGTCATTTCTTCAGTGTTGTCACATGAAAAGATATAATAAAATATTTACAAAAAATGTGAGGGGTGTACTCACTTCTGTGAGATACTGTAAGTGTCTACCTTCCATTTGGTAAAATAAACTTTTTGCTGGTTGTCAATATATCAGCATTCCATGAATAAATAATACATGCATAAAAATGAGACATAATCAATGGTAACCCATATTAACTATCAAATTTTGATTTATTACAAGTATTTCATACCCTATAATGTTCTCTGAAAAATGACTAATTCATGATTGGTCTGATTCAATATTCTCTAAATCAATAAGTAATTCCATTCAATAATTCATTTAGGCACAAATCACCTCTGGTTCTCCACAGTCACACTCCTCCCCTTCCTCTACAAAGCCGTTTCCACACCTCTTGCCCCCAACCAGATCCTTCATGTTGGGCATGTTGAACAGGCACATTCCTCCACCCTTCTGGAAGTAGTTGTCCAAGTCTTTTTTGCTACAGCGACTGAAAACCTTTGGAAATGGGTGCCTACAGACCATTTTAGAAAAGGATATGTATCATTTTTCTGCATTCAAATGGTTGAAAACAAAAGTTGCACTAATGAAAATAAGCAGGAAAAAATAAAGTATTAGTTAAACAACAGTCAGCCATAGACACTGAGGTGGACTTAGTTCACCAATATGGGTTTATAATGAATCAAGTAACAGGATTATAATGAAAATTTTTTATTTAAAGTAGAGAGATAAGTACTTTTTCAACTTTTTATGCCTTGGACAAGTAAAACACTTTCATCCTCTCTAAGTGTTCTCCTCCGATCTTTTGTCTTACCTTTCCTCTACTGCAAGGTCAAAAGAACCAGGGGGCCCTGCACTTAACTCTCTTCAGCCCAATCAAGCTTCAAACCAATTCACTCTACTGAAACTACTATCCTTGCCATAAGTGATGTGCTTATGTCAGCAACTTTTGATCTCATGCTAGCAGCTGTTTTTTTATCCAGGAAAAAGTTCTTTCAGGGTCTTCTCTGGTTTATGTCTTACTTAGCTCTTACACAGTAAGCTGGAAACTGCTGCACCCTTAATACTGGGGTTCCACAAGGCTCAGTGCGTGGGCCCCCTGCTGTTCTCCATTTATACTAGATCTCTCAGAACATTTCTCCAATTGCATGGCACCACTGGTGTGCTGACAACATCTTGCTCCCCCCTTCTGTCTCTAAATCAGTGTTCTCAAAATGATTCTCAGCATGCCTCTTTGATATGCATCTATCTTCTGGAGAATTTTGATATAGTCTTTATCACAAATTTGCTCCTAAGACTATCATGCAATGCCATTATAGATGCCGCCAAATCAAACTTGATGTACATGGTATCTTGTTTACTTTCTAAGGTATCACACATAAAAAGGGTTTCCTAGCAGATTTTCTAGAAGCCTGTGTCACAGTTTTATGTGCAATATACTGTACACTACTGTGCATTTATTTGATAAAATACAGTAGAAATATTTTGAAATATTTTTACAATTTAAATTTCTAGCTTAAGTTTTAAAGTTTTTTTTAAATATATTTTAAATGTATTTTATTCCTGTGATGGCAAAGCTGATTTTTCAGCAGCCATTACTCCAGTCTTCAGTGTCACATGATCCTTCAGAAATTATTCTAAATATGCTGATTTTGGTACTCAAGAAACATTTCTTCTTATTATTAATGTTATCAATGTTGAAAAGAGTTGCCCTGCTTAATATTTTTTTTAGAATAGCATTTATTTGAAATAGAACATAAAAAAAATCAAAAAAAATAACTTTTGAATGGTTGTGTACATCAGACGGTCAGTGAATGGCCTGTAGGTGTGAAACCTGACGTGGAGACTAATATTGCTTGACTCATCCTTAAAGACTCATCATTAGCAACTACAGTAGTTGTACAGTAGCATCTTGTCTATGTATTAGTTCAGTAGTGACATGATTAGAAGTTAAAATTATTTGCAAGTGCTCCAGAGTTCGTTGTGTAATTAGCATGTTTTCTGTAATTACAGTACAGTGATTTGTGCTCTGCATTGTAGGTCATTTATAAAAGAAAGCATCTGCTAAAGGCATCAATGTAATGCAAATGTAGAAGAGTATCAGTCTTTACCCTGTAGCTGCCGCCATTACACATCCACCCTGCTCAGCAGTAGCTTCCACACAACAGCCCTCATGGTCATGGCTCATGCCAAAGTTATGGCCGATCTCATGTGCCATGGTGGCAGCTGCCCCAATGGGCAATTCAGAATGGTCCTGGAAGAAAAGATAATTTCATCTACCAGCCATAACAAACATCACAATAAATGAAATAGCAGTTCGAGAACTGCTTTAAGAGTCTGTCTAAAATGATGAATATACAGGATTAGAGTATTTGCCATTCTCACTGCCTGGCGATAGATTAATTGTATTTTATGCTTTAAATTGGACATAAAGGCTATTTGTAGGCCACAGGCTTTTATCGTTGCTGTGCAAAAGTAGGTAAATGGCAGTTGAAGCCCAGAGGACATCTCTGATCTCCAAAGGCATCTTTGTTATGTTACAATGATGCCATAAATTGTAAAAAATGTTTTTTTTTTTACCTGCAGGTGGTAATTTAAGTACCTTGGCTGGGGCAAACAGAATGGCCTTTCTTTTATCTTCATACCATGACACAAACATAAATGCACACACACTTATACATATTTCTAGAAAAAGCAGGCACAAACAGATGTCTCTGCAAAGGGTATGCAGTGTTGATTTTTACAGACGGCACTGATAATATCAACAAAAATAGTGAAATTTGACATGGAGTTGTATTACAAATGATTTTTCTTTATGGATTTTCTAAATCCTAAATTTCAGGAGCCCGTTTAAGATAATGGATACTTTCTCAAATCCTAGTCATGGACAAGACCTCACATGAATTTCAACAGTGAGTCTATATTCACACACTGTAAAAATGTTTTTTTTTCCCCCTTCTTTTCCCCCCCTACATTTAAAAAAAAAATGTTATAGAAAAAAACTGTTAATTGGTTTAAAACATCTTGACTACTATTGTAACCTCTGTTCCCTGATGTGTTGAGTACTGACACCAGGGGTTGCATTTGGGAGCCCCAAACACCTCTGATACTTTAGAAAAGGCCATTGAGAATTGCAGAGCGGAATTTACATGCCACTCCCCCAGACATACGGGTATAAAAGGAGGTGGCTTGCATCCGCTCATTCAGGTTTGTGCTGAGGAGCCGAAACTTTCCCGGCCATTTCAGCAGGTAGTTTGGCTTTGTTGCAGGAGGGACACAATATCTCATTCTCTCCATCAGGGAATGGAGGGAACAGTAGTAACCAAGACGTTCAGTCTGTCAGTCACTTCGACATTGTGTCGATGTACTGACACTAGAGGTCTCTATGGAAAATGGCACAACAATCTGAACCAAGGTTACAAGGTTTTGGGGGTGCAGATATCAGCAAGCTACTGCGTGCCAGGTAACAAGTGTACTTGCAACATTGTAACCTTCCCAACAACCCACGCAAGCAACGTTGTCCCCCACGAGGGGATGGTAAGGACTGTACTTAAAGTGGGAATAGGTTGCATCAGCTGTCTCTTACAGAAAAAAAAGAGCACTACAGAGGCTACATCCTGCCTGAAGGGAGGTTACCATGTGGAGAATACATCACATAGACTTGCCAACCGGGAAGTACCACAAATGGAAAGAAGTATGTGAGGTAAGTCCTCCCTGAAAAGGGAGGAGCTGTACAAACACAGGGGTTGGCGGCAGAGCAGGAAGACACAGGTTTACCATCAGGGAAACCGTACTGTGGAAAATCACATAGGATTGCCAAACAGGAAACACTACATTTGGAGCACCTAGCCCTACACTGGCTGACCTGCAAGGGCATACTTCACAAGTACTAGGACTGGCATAAAATTCTTCAGCTGAATTTCATAGTCCATTGAACTCATGTGAACAAAAAAGCACATGTTACCACCTTAGAGAGGGGAAACCTGCTGTGCAAGCAGAATACATGATCATACCTAATAACACACAGGATGAAACTGGCTCAGCCCAGAGATAAAATCTCATGAAGGTATTGGATGTAGCCCAGCCTGGTGCTCTAAAGATGTCTGTTAGTAAGGCACTGATCACTAGAGCCCAGAAGGATGCAACACTTCTTGTGGAGTGTGCTCACATTGCTAAGGACCCTGGCAAGCCTTGGTTCTGGTATGGAAAGGCAATGGCATCCACAGTCCAGTGGGTCATCCTCTGTTTAGAGACAGGCTTCCCCTTCTGCTGTTCCCCAAAATAAACAAAGAGCTGCTTAAGCACCTAAAGCTCTCTATGCAGTCCAACTAAACACACAGGGTATGTACTGGACACAGCAATGACAAGGCTGGGTCTGCCTCAACCTGAGACAGTGCTTGCAAGTTCATCGCTTGGTCCCAAAAAAGAGGTAGTGGGGACTTTGGGCAAGTAGCCCAAAGTTTTCAAGACTGGCACGTTTCGCTGACAGAGAATGCCTGCAGGTTATCAAACCTGAATGAGTAGCGACAGATCAGTGCGATAGACATGTGATGTGTGCTGCTGCATCAAGCCCATCTAAGGACTCAAGTCTAAAGCCAGTGCTTACGAGGTTTCCTATGCATCGACCTGAATAGAGTAACCATCAACAGGGCCCCCATATGCCCCTGGAGCCTGTGAAATTGTTTTAGTGGGACTGCATTTTTCTGTCTGAATAGGTCCTGGCAGTTCAGCACAGACTGGGGGCATTCTGCCATGAGACGTCCCCGTCATAGTGACTGAGTCGAACTCCAACTCCAATTCTCTGCACTGGGGAGAGCTTGCTCTTTTCCCAGTTGACTTGAAGCCCCAATCGGCTGAGGTGTCTGAGCACCAGGTCCCTGTTCACACACAATAAATCTCAAGAGTGAGTTAGAATCAGCCAGTGGTTGAGATAGTCGTTGTCCAAACTATGCCTGAGAGGCACCAAGGAAGAACAGTTTTTCCACATACTTGTGGTGGGTGCTTTGTGGTCAGATGTTGCCACATAGGAAGCACTGCATCCTGATCGGTGGCCGTAATACGTTGAGACAGCTACCTTGCTCCAAAGGTCTGCAATAGTATGGTCCTGCAAAGGTTGAGGAAGTAACCACTGCACTTCCCCAACTGCGGGTGCAAGTCCAAGGAAGCTTGCTTCCGCCAAACTTATGCTGCCAGCGGTGGATGTACGGCTGTTGCAAGAGCTAGATGCATCAACTTTGTCACCTGTCAGGAACACTTTGAAGCCTGTTTTGATTTCTCAGTGCTGTTTGGAGAACAGGTCGGCTCCACTTGGGAAGAACCTTAGCAGTGGGCAAACGAGGTGTTGTGGGACCTAGGTTGCATTAAAAAGATACCTTCCTTGACTTTGTGATCTCCTCGAGCACCTCCGGGAAGAAAGGAACCGGGGCGTATCGTGGCTGTGTGCGGCACTCCGAGCCCAGAAAATCATCTAACCACGAACATTCAGGTCAGGAGGAATCCATTCAAGCCCAATGTTTGTGGTAGCAAGCACAGCTACATAACTCATCCATGAATTCGACCAGGAGAGACGAGCTTGCTGAGGAATGGAAAGTCTGTATGGGCTCACCTGCTGGAAATGCTTCCATTGGTACCCTCAGATCACCCTCAGTGCTTGCCACCAAGGCCTTGAGCATAGTAGCTGAAATTAGGGGAGCAACCGAGATGACTTTCTGCTTAGAAAAGTTCCCATGGCCACATTCTTGCGATGACTGCATGTACCATCCACAAAACCTGCTTAGCATGGACATGGCCTAAACTGCAGCAGTGATTGTGGCCGTCTGACGAAGCCGCCTGGTGTCGACCACATCCAGAGGCAATTGCCAGGCAGTTCAGTTCAGATTGGGGGCATTCTGCTGTGAGACGCCCTGACATAGTGACTGAGTCCAACCAGCAATGTACATTTTAGTGTACTGTGTTACATTTTCTGTTATATTTCGTAAATGTCCATTGTATTACTTTAGTGTCGTGTGTTACTCTACTGGCCTTGTTTTATGGACTTATAAAAAACTCTGATTCGTCATGTGGCTTTTTATTTTACCACCTGTGTTATTACAGTGGTATCAGTACATTATAAGGTACAAAGCAGATATTGGTACATCAAGTACATTGGCATATAAACATTATGTAACTTAATACAATATATGGTTATAAGTATATGTATGAACTTGTCATTTGTAAATTGAATGTGTCTGGCTTCCGGTGTCATCCGCTTCCACTTATTTTCAGCTGTACAAAACAGCTCGTTATGCTGCTTGAAATTGCAAATAGATGTTTCTTATCATATTACTTTAATGTATTGTCAATTATAAACATACTTGTTTTGTAGTGCAAATAGTTTTGCCGTTTACTACACTTTGTTATTCTTCTAGCTATTATTCTTCTAGCTATTTATTATGATGTCTGAGTAGTAAACTTCTTACATCATCTTTACTCATTCACTTCCGTTCTCTCCCACTCGTTACGTCACTACACAACACATCAAAATAATAGTCAACGATTCCTTTTTTAAAGGACAATAGTACATCACAGTTACATCAACAATGCAGACACATCCATACATCGTATTTAAGGAACATAGTCCTTTAACCAACTAGGCTTCCAAACATCATGTTTAGGTCTAGTGGTATGAGTGTGTGTGTGTAGTGAGCAGTGTTCTCTGCCAGAGTTGTACCCACCCCAAATCTTTTGGCAACCGTGAAGGATCAGTAAATTTTATGTGTCCCTTATGAACATACAAGTGATTCCGTACCCTCACTTTATCCCGCTCCTGGAAACATGGAGTGTACTTTTTATTTTGTGTTGCAGTCGCGTAACCCTTTGCCGAACAGTTGTGGGTCACTTGGCAGTTGCTGGGTGCACAGGAGCAGATGGCAAAATAGACAGCCTTGTGTGTATTTGCCAGCCATAGAGGAGCTGAAAGGGTGAAGTACCAGTTGTAGCATGTGGTGTGTCATGGTACACCTGCAAGAAGTTACCACAGGTTTCCGAGGCTTAAGATGCTGGATGACCATTTGGACAGTGTGTTTGAGTACACGGTTGAACCTCTCTACAGCACCATTAGCTGCCGGGTAGTAGAGAGAAGAACAATGGTGATGAATATTCCTTACTTCCAGAAAAGCAGCGAAAGCAGCAGAGGTAAACTAAACACGATTATCTGTAGCTATACTCGATGTATTTCCATGGCGGCTGAAGACTGATGACAGAAACTAAACCACAGAATCCATGACAGTGTGAGTAAAGGAGACCTTAGGCCATTTGCTGTAAAAGTCAGTTAATGTTATAGCAAACCTGCAGTCAGATGCAGCAGTGTCAAATGGCCTGACTAAATCCATAGCCACTTTCTGCCATGGTCCATCTGACAGTAGCACCAACTAGAGAGGAGCAGGATGTAACAGTTTTGTCACTGAGCTGACACACATGGCAGGAACGTACAGCATCATGAACCTAAGCATCCATCCCTGGCCACCAAAAGAGATCATGAAGGTGTTGTTTGGTTTTCACCTCTCCCTGATGTTCTTCGTGCACTATGGAGACCAGCACAGATCGAAGAAAAGTAGGAGCAATCAGCCGTGAGCCTCGGAAGACAAAGTTGTCTTTAACCGACAGCTCCAGTCACAGTTTATAGTACGGCAACAACTTTACATCCAGGCCCTTGGGTGAAGCAGGCCAACCATTAGAAATCTTTGTATGAAGTAATTTAATCTCTAATTAGGTTAGAGCAGGACAAGAAGCACATGCAGCATCAACATCAGCTGCAGACAGAGAATTACAGGCAGCAGATAGAAAAGCAACAAACTCCTCATCAACATCATCAACAGAAGCTGGAGCAACAGCATTATCTGCAGGAGAAGCAGGTAAGGGCAAACGTGACAGATAATCAGCAGGAGCATTTTGAATTGCCTATACATGTGATTCATCAGGAAGAAGACCCTCCACTGAAACAGTTCGACCAAAGAACAACAGGCTAGTTTGCCAGAAGCGACACTTGTCTTTACTGAGCTACAAGCCAGCAGCTTCTAGTTGTTGTAAGACCGCTTGAAGGTGTGGTGTGCCTTTCAGCCACTATGTTAGCTTTTGGCTAACATAGTAGGCTTTCAATGCATCCTTTACATCATTATATGTCGCAATGAGTAGGAAATCCGTTGTCCCTCTGTACTGAGACAGTGAAGCAGTACAGCTCTCCGTCTTTTTTCTGGCTAAGCATCCCATTGCTTCAATAACTAGTAGGTCATTTTCAAAAATCCGCAGCCATGTGCTGCAAGGCATAGCAGGCTCACCAGTGGAAAAGTTGTAAATAAAATATTCAGGCACCAACATGTCGTCCCTGTTACCTAAATCATAGTGACCATATTTTTACAGTGAATTTCTGGCATCCACAGCTGCCATTTTTATCCTAATTTTTAATTGGATATTTTATTTTACCAAAAAATAAATTAAAAAATAGCAGACAGAAGTGGGTAGAGTACTTAATGAACAGGTAAACAAAGCCAATCCATTTCTCTAACACTAGTAATGCCTGTAACCACAGAGACAGTTAAAGAGCTAAAAATAAAAATATTTGTAATGTGCCTTTTTTTTTTTGACAATGTGACATTTCATTTTTACTGTTTGGCATTTGCACTGCTTTCATCCTCTCAGATACCCCATGTGGTCAAAAATCATCACATAGTTACTTATGGAAACTATATTGTAGAATATCATTATAGAAAGAAAATGCTGTTGTGTGAACATAGTAGGTCAACCCTTAATGCTCCAGATTCTTACAATGTAATATGCAACCAAAAAAGGAAAAAAAAGAAAAGGTTTTTGTGTAACTCATTGATCTCAGTAGGACTAAGCAGGCTATATTGATGTAATATAGAATGACCATGTGTAATATCCAGAAGAAACGCTTCACCCCACATTAGTATTCTGCAAAGTGCTTCTCTCCCACCACACAAAGTAATAGAGCCAATAAGAGGCTAATCAGGTGTGTGGGAGCTATTGATCATTTTATCAGATCCCCGCATGAACCATACACAAAAACACAATCTATACACACACTGTTTACAGCCTGTTCCAGATGCAAGCATGCACGCTTTCTTACCACGTTGATGCCACCTGAGTTCTCGTGACTGCACATGCCCTCCAGTGGAGCCATGCCAATGGTGGTGCCCTTGAAAACCACACCACTGCAGGGAAAACAATACATCATTTCAGCTATGATATCAATAAAAATGTATGAGCCATTCTTTGAACCTTAGCCAAACACACACACACACACACAAAACCTTAAAGGAAGAAAAAAAATATGATTTACTTTCTTTCTTTAGCGGAACACAAAGGTAGATATTTTGAAGAATGTTGGAAACCAAACACTTGTTGACCACTGACTTCCATTGTAAAATAATAATAGTAATAATACATAGACATATCTTTTTTGTTTCACAGAAGAAAGAATGTCATACAGGTTTGGAACGATTACAGGATGAGTTAATTATGACAGAATTTATATTCTTGGGTGAACTATCCCTTTAATAATGTATAATGTGCAATTATATAAAGCAAACTTATAACTAAATATAGTTTTAAAAACTTCATTAAGAATAAGTTACAGGACAGTCTTGTTTTAAATATGTGCATAGGGTTGGTGTGTATTGTGACTAACGTGAGTAGTTGGGCATTGTCATGTTTCTTGCGGGATTTGAGTTTCTGTCTCCACTGAAGGAAGGACCAAAGAGTTGAATTTGGTTCCTCATTGATGATGCACTGGTCATGTTCTGTCCAAACCTCTAGACCAATCAAAGGTACACGAATGTTCAATTCTCTGTAGAACTGATCAGACCAAAACAAACAATTAGGGACACGGTAAAGGGATTTATCCAGTTCAATATAATTATAATACAGATATCTATTAATTTTTGCATTCAGAAAACAAATATGCAGTCTAAACAGTCAACAGAACCGCTGAACCAAAGAAATGCACCAGGCTTGACATACCTTATCTACATAATTAGCAATTTCCATTATCCTCAGTTTAGTTTTGTCAAGGTCCTTGTTTTGCTTTCTGTACTGTAGAGACAAGAAGAAACGGCAGGAGGAAAATTGATCGAGACGAACATACAAATGCATGAGAAAAAGCAAAAACCTGTTACAGAGAAATTTGATTAACTAAATCCAGCTGTAATGAAATCTTACATAACCTCCTGCCTCTTTTGGCTTTTGGTGAATATTATACAGATTCAATGTAAATGTATGAAAAAATTCAATCAGAAAACTCAACAGAATGTAACATTGAAAGATTGTCCGCATGCCTCTCACAAAAATAAGAACTAAAAATTAAACTATTAAATTCACTGATAACTTCTTGATAACTTCTTATACACGTAAGATATCAGCAAAGGGAGTGAAAGAAAAGAGAGTGAGTGCGAGAGAGCGAAAAGGCACTTCCGAAACTCTATATTTAAGCAACAATTGCTCAGTGACCACATTTGAATGAGAAAATAACACTAGGCTTAAAGCACCGGTTCTAAAGCAGAGTTTATATAACTCGGCCTATTTGAAGCTCTGAAGCCTTAATTCCTGTGGTGAACTTTGCTATGTGGAAGTGTCTAATTAGCAGTACTGAGCGTGACACAGGCATCATCAGCTTACCAGTGTGTTGTCAGCTACTATATACAGTTCCATGTACTTTGTAGTACCCCAGGCATTTCGTCTAACCTAGGGATGGGGATAATACAGAAACAAACAAACGACAAGCAGAAAGAAATGTTAATTGCTGGAGGTTGGGATTTATGGATTTGTTTCTCTAGTCTCTGCCGCTTGTTTTTTTTTTTAATGCATACAATAAATGTATGAAAAAATCTGACAAGTGAAGAAGTGACAATTGCATTGAATCACATATATTCAGTTTATTATAAAATAAGTATTAATTTAAAGGGTTAGTTCACCCAAAAATGAAAATTCTGTCATTAATTACTCACCCTCATGTCGTTCCACACCCGTAAGACCTTCGTTCATCCTTGGAACAAAAATTAAGATATTTTTGAAAAAATCTGATGGCTCAGTGAGGCCTCCATTGCCAGCAAGACATTTTAAAACAGTTCATGTGACTACAGTGGTTCCATCAGATTTTATCAAAAATATGGTGAGTAATTAATGACAGAATTTTCATTTTTGGGTGAACTAACCCTTTAAATGCTAGTTGCCATGTGTCCCCACAAAAGACTGTATGCAACAATATTGTAGCAATGTGCTTATTTTTTACTGCTTGCTGTCACTGCTGTTCTTCATGTTCATTTTTATTTGCATTTTAATTGATGGGTCTAATTCACTCAAAAGACTGCTTTGGCATAGTAAACACAAAAGTGTTCAGTCATCTCAAAGTGACAGCTAGCACTACAGTAACCAAGGAGTAAATAAAATGTGAGAGAAACAGTAAAATAAGGGAAGAACAGAATGCACATATAGGTCATCTTCCTTGGCAACCAAAAGAAAATAAAAGCGTTAAGTTAATAAATGTTCACAAGCAATAAAAATCAAAGCACTACATGCCAAAATGAGTCTCGTCAGGAACTCGTTTGTATGCCTATTAATGGGAATCGTAAGGAATTTAATTCAAGTTCAGATTTCTTTAGTCATTTTGAGCTCCCCCTAATTATATTTCAGACAAAAATATAACAGAAAATAACTATTTAATAATAATAATAGGGTCCTCCTTGTGTACAAATGCCGTTAGATGTTAGATGTAACTTTGAATGTTTTTATTATGTAAGGAATGTCATGGACTCAGAAATGTAGCTCAGATATTAGATTGCTTGAAGTTTGGAGGAAACACTGCAAACTACAAAGAGCCAAGGAGAAACCAAGTGGTCCACTGTCATTTTTTCTAGAAGTCAGATTCCAAGGCAAAATAGTGTCAATATGAGACTGTACACATGGGATCTGTGACATTTAAAGACTAAAAGCCAAACAGGGACATACTGTACTACAGTATACATGAACCTCAAAGTTCAGGAACTTTGTAATACAATAGTACCAGGGATACCTCATCGTTGAGGAGCGAGCACATTAGTCCACACTGTTTATTAATTTATGGACCCTCTAATTCTCATTTGTAAACAGCAGGCCAGTTAGAAGTCTTCACTGCTCGGCTTTAATGAGAAAGCAATTGCAAGCAGAACAATAGCAGTAGGAGGGCTCCCAACTCCTGCTAATGAACCTCAAGAGTTTTATAATAAGCCCACATTATGCACTTCATCAGTCTGAACACTTAACCTGGGCTTAAGATGGCTTTATTTCTGTACTGTAATGAGCCAAAACACTTTTTTTTCCACAGTGCATTTTGGGAACAAATGCATGACCTGAAAATGGGTGGAATTGCAGACCCACAATGCATCACAACAGCTTTGCGTCAGGCCACAATGTTCTCTCCCGTGAGTGGCCTTCATTTAATAGTTATCATCTAGTTAGTAACATCTTTGCTTTTGTGAAAGAGAAATTGTCTCTGACATTAGTCACAATCCACTCATGAGATCATAAATAGAAACTTTACATTCTGAACAATGATGGTAATAACTCTGTTATTATTTCCCTAATGACCATAAAACAAAATGCAAATACAAGCTAGTGAGAGCTGCTTTACAAAATGAGACTTTTGTCACCTGGGGAAAGGATTGATTAAATAGACTTTTTTGCATGACATCTGTTTTAATGAAATGTACTCTGTAAATATCAACATTTACATATATAACATGATGACAAGCACGACATACTCATAGATCAAAATGATTTCATTTCTGACTGACCCTTTGATGCAAAGGTTTAAGATGACCACTGAACAAGCTCAGGTGTCCAGTTTGATGGCTGTGTCCACATGTGCCGGTTTTGATTGACAGGTCTTCAGTGCGATAGAAGGTGTGGTGGAGAATCTCCTGGCCTCTGATTGGCTCCAGGTAGTATGTATCATCTGAGTTCAAGACAATCAGACCTCTGCAGAAGGAAATTGGAGCAATTTCAGTTCAAATGTTCTCTTGTTGAAGTTGTGTCAAAAACAATGAGAGATGGAGGGAAGAGATCTCTGTATTACAAGAGCTTTAAAATGGATATTTCACACCAAAAGTCCTGTCATCATTTACTCACCCTCATGTGGTTCCAAACCTGTATGACATTATTTCTTTTGTGGAACATAAAAGATATTTTGAACACCAAATAACACTGGAACCCAATGACTTTCACTATATGGACCAAAAAATGCTGAGACATTTTAAATTCCATAGAATACAGAATTTTCATTTTTGGGTGAACTAACCCTGTAACCCTGTAAGGTTTTGCCTTTATCAATACCATTTAAAAATGCCAGTAACAATGAATACCTATGAGTTAATTACCATTTGATCTCTCTCTTTTTCTCACAAACACATATAGACAAACAGAGTGGAATTTTAATTTCTCTTGATCCTCCTGGCCTCAGTATAGTTAACGGCAGTAACTAACTAATCAGAGGGGCTGCTGAAATGCTGCTGGATTTGGTCTCCCAGAGCACCTTTACAGCACCACCATAAATTTGATTTCTGTAAAAAACAAGAAATGATTGGTACGTTTGAAAAATATGTTAAAAATAAAACTCGCAGGGTGTCATTTTAAGTTTCAGTGTTCTTGAAAGCCTATTATGTGTCCTCAATATGCATTTTTGTCAAGTCTGTACTGATGTGAGCTCCACAGTGGACTGCTATTCAGCAGTCTCTGCAAGACTCTGGGCTGAATTTGGGACAGGTTTGGGGTCAGTACGATTTTTTTAAACACTGTATCTCAGGTCTTTATCGACCAGAGACATCATTCACTACCCTGCCTCTCATACATTTTTTAAAGTGATACATCAACTTTCTTAGTATTTGTCTCAGTTACGTTCAATTTGTTTTAGTTTTCATGGACATTCAGTTTGTTTTTCAATAGTCAAATGTCTTCCTTTTTTTCCAGTTTTCCTGCCTCTTTTTAGTCATGGTAATTCATTTGATCATCACAGGTGTTCATTATTAGTTCCTTCATTTACCATGTATTTAAGTTGCTGCCTTTGCACTCTTCAGTTGTCTGGTATTGCTTGTGTTAAGACACACTGTTACGATTTTGGATCATCTTTGAGTCTTTTAAATAAACCTTGTTTGATTTTTTGTATTCATCTTCATCTTCATTGTAGCAACCCGTGACAGTATTCCTCAATTTATTAATTCTAAACAATATTACAAGAAATAAATATATATAAAAGAATGGCTGCTTTCTATTTTATTTTTTGTAAAAAAAAAAAAAAAAAAAAAATGTATCGGGTCGCTAGTGACCCGAGGTATAGTGTAGTATTTATTTTTTCTTTCTGTGCAAAAATAACTGAATCTCTGATGACTCAATAAGTGTAAATATGCATGAGATTTGGCTGCACACTGCCGAAATGCTGGTTAATAAAAACTTTTTGCAAGTGAGTTTGCAGTCAAATCTCATGTATATTTAGATTAATCTCTCTTGACCTGCACCTTGGATAGAATGCGTTTGTTTATGTCCTTTTTTCAATAAGTGTAAATCACCTTTATTCTTCAAGGAGGCAATGTCTGATACACAATGATGATGTGATAGAAGAAACAGAATACACAAGTATCATCAGCAAACCTTGAAATGGCTCAGCGATTTACTGCAGAGAAAGTACTGTACGCAATCAAATATTAGTATCACTTTCACATGATGGTGGAACTGGTGAAGAAGCTGTCAGTGAAATTAATACTTTTATTCAGCAAGGATGCATTAAAGTGATCAAACGTAACAGTAAAGACATTTATAATGTTACAAAAGATTTCATTTCAGCACAACATTTTTCATAACACGTTGAGCACCAAATCAGTAAAAAAAAAAAAAGAAGACAAAATCTTAAAATTCAGCTGTGCCATCGCAGGAATAAATTACATTTTAAAATATATTAAAATAGAAAACAGTTATTTGCATGAATATTGCATTAAATACAGCCTTGGTGAGCAGAAGAGACTTCTTTCAAAAACATGAAAAATTGCATCACCCCCAAAGTTTTGTACGGTAATGTATTTACCAATAAAACAACAGCTTTCATCACCAGCAGTGCATCACTGGCAGAAGTAGTAAAGTATGCTAATATAAACAGGATGTTTCAAAAGTTTTACTAAATGTATATAGATAAAATAAACTACTGTTCCCTAGTAATTCCAGTGTTGAATTTGTTTTAATTTGCTTTATTATTAATTTGTTTTATTCTTGTTTACAAAGAGATTTATGGTTATTGGAAATGCGTTTTGCCTTGAAATGGTTCACAACTGGTCCAAATCCATTTAGTCGCAAAACCATTTGTTTACGCCCCAGGGCATCCAACTATTATCTTCAAAATGAGGATTGTCATTTTCCCCAAGATGACAACAGGCAAGCAGAAATGACTCAGGGTATGGCTTTATAATGGTTCCTGACACCAAAACTGTAGGCAAATGTGGCAGTGATTTGATTTGCCTTGGCATAAATGTAATGATATTCATGAAATAATAAATAATACAATAAATATTTAACAATAATAATAATACAAATAAAACCAATTACATCACTGTCAAATTTTATAATGGACTTTTGCCTCTATTAACTGCAGACTATGGCACACATCAGCACATGACCTCCAATGAGCTGAGCATAAAAAAAAACGCAAGAGTCGCATTGACAAAACATGCAGTGTTAATTACGTTTGCTCTTGCAAAATCTTGCAACAGCTGTTCAATGACTTGATCTTTCTTCATAAGAAATTCAAGACCTTCGGCAATATCTAGAGATATAAAGCCTCTCCAGGGCTTTGCTCTTAATAACACTGTTGTTGCTTTTTCATATACTGTAACTGGCTCATTGACTAAATATATATTACAACAAACTCTCTGCGTATCAGAGGAGTGACTGCTCTTATAGAGTCTGTGCACTCAATGATCAGGAATGAAAGCAAACACAATTTAAGGAATGCTGATTCATCCCACAACTATCTTGACTACTGCTCTCTGATTTCACACAGTAAAATGCAGCTTCATTTTCCATCTTGCCAAATTTCAACCAAGTATGCAGCCAAAAATATCTTTGGTATTTCAAATGATTTAAATCATCTACATGTTACACATGACCTCATGCTCTCTTTGTAAAAGCCCACCGGTACAATAAATGTGTATAGTAAAATTAAAATAAAACTTTATTTAGTACCATGACAAGACCTTGGCACCTGGTTTGTGAAACCTTTAAAATAGTCGCTTGTGTATCTTTCAAAGACAGAGAGGCTTGGTTTGTATCTCTAGGCATTAGGTTAAAATTGAACTCGAACAGACCGGGCAGATGTAGTTTCAAGGCTGTTTGTGAATGTTGTTTATACGTAGAGAGGAGGCTTTCAGTGCTCAATGAGGACTGAGCACAACAAACTATTGACATTCTGGTAGGGCCACAGCATTAGTCATCAGTGCTTATTATATTCAATAACCTAGCCAAAACATTTCCTCTCTTCACAAATGAAGCACACAGAATTGGGCTGCATATGCTAAATTAAAGATGACCAACTTCTTGAAAGCACAAATGAAGGGTAACAACTAGATTTTATTGCTCTCTATGGAATATTTTGTACTTTCACACTCCCATGCAAATCCAGAAACAGACACTCGCTCACAAAGTCTCATTCAAGCTACTAACTGAAAATAAAAAACGGTCATACAATACAATGCTGGAAGGATGCTTGTCCAGTTAAGCAGTGTGCATGCCTATCACACTAAGCCTTGTCTTCCTGAGACATGTGACCAAATGAATAGAATGTATTGAGTTTGTGGTGCACCAAGAGAATTCAATTATGAAAGAGATGACATACCTCATTCCCAAACATGTGCTCAGAGCGACCCAAGAGTCAGCATGACCCCTGACCCTCCCGTGATAGAAGCAATGATCCTGGAGATGGAAGGAGAGAAAGAGATTACTAGAGGGAGGGACAGAGAAAAAAACAATATAAAAGGCAGCAGTTTGCTCAAGAGACAGGCTGCGGAGTTAATGTTGTTCATAGAATGGGCAAAACCGAGTTAATGGAACATCTATTTAATTAGTAGTAAAAAGACTACATCTGTAAATCACAATTACATTTGTTACATTTTTGGCTTTCAGGTTTATTGGACTTAATTAGTCTGCCTCTATTAGACTGCAGCACCGAAAAACTTCCCTCAGGAGTTTGCAGCTAACATTTGGAAAAGAATCGCTCCATTTAACTGTACTGAAACTGATCCAAACTATGTATAAGTGATATTCTTTCAGCTATTCAAAAGGCTTATATGAACGGTCAGACCGTGAAATTAGTTCATTTATTGGAACAGACAGGAAGCAAAAGAGGGATGGTTAAGCACGATCAACAGTCTCTGAAGACGACGTTTGACAATCCCTGTGTCCGAATATACCTACTTCCTTACTACATTGTATGTCAAAGAGTAGTATGTCTGAATTCATAATATTCATAAAGCAATTGGCGAAAAGTACCCAGATGACCTAGTACCTCTGGCGAGGTTCAGAAGTGCGCATCAGGATTTGTGGATAAATCAGGATATGGCAGTCAGGATATGGCAGTGAAGTGATGCAACTGACAGCAGAAAGTCATATGACAATATGGCAGATGGAGTAAATCTAAATTTCATTCATACTACACACATACATACTATATAGAACATACTTTTTAACAGCGCAAAGTTTGTTTCTCATCAGAGCTTACTTGTCCAGCATCAAATTCATCGCAATATGAATTGTGATTTTACTGTATACAATTAATTATGTAGTTGTAACTATTTTTTGTCATTTCAGTATTTTTTTTTTTAGTTTTCTTTTATAAATATATAAATATATATATAAAAACACACACATACACTGTATCTTTCATTGTGAGTGTGAGCTGTGAAATCGATAGCAGTACTTCCTGCCAGCGCTTCCTCTTTGTCTCTGTTGTCAGTAGATCAAAATTGCGCACCATTTATTCACAGATCCATTCCATGTCATCATTTCATGCCATCATAGGGAATATTTTCATTTTCAATAACTGGAACTAAGACATAAAACTGATTTGCTATAATGTGAAGCCTGCACACTGACAGTTTAATCTTCCTGCTGTAGGACTCATGAATATTTGATTTTCTTTGATTTGATAGGACTAAGGTTTGCTTAATGACTTTTTTTATGAAGTTATAAATACAACTAATTAAACCTCTGTGTGTGTGAGTGTGTGTGTGTGCTTACTAAAGAGGAAAAATTTCAACCTGATTGTAATGCACGGTTAACCAGCAGGCTTAGGTCTCAGTCCCCTCTGTCATATTTTGCTTTTCAGACATTGATAGTCGAAAGAAAGTCAAAGAAAAAGAAATCCTCTGTGATTTTCTGGAGATTGAATTACCCCATCTATCACAACAGGGAGCGAGTGTGGTGCTGTGATCTCTGCGGTAACTAAAGCGAACTGCTCATTCCCTTGAAAAGCTCTTTGTGTGTTAGCGCCCAGTGGTGAGCTGTACACCCATCCTGTGCTGCTCACTCGAGGGGGCAGCTGGAAGCTGTTAAAAGGGCTCAAAAATAATCAGGGGTGTGACTCCACTCCCATCAACCCTTGTCAAGTGATGGAAACGCAATTACAAAGCTCAGAGCTTGTGCAGGGACAGCAAGTGGATTTGGGATCCTTCATAACAATCTGAAAAGGCAGTTTACGGCTGAAGAAATTCACTTGTGGTTTGTATCCTTTTCTGGCTGATCAATAAGTCGGATTTTAGAGATGTGTGCAGCAAAACAAGACTGTTTTGCAACGAACAGACAGTGTGAAAAATCGAGCAATTTTGTCTTATATTTCGAGTCACACTTTTTGATATCAAGTCGCTCTCTGCCTTGATTGAACCCGGCACTTCACACCTCAACCACATTCAACGGAAGAACATAAGTGACAAGTTTTCACAACTTTCTGCAAGAGTTAGCAATAAATTATCCGTATGAAATCTGCCTTCTGCAGCTAAAATATACCGTAATGGAATCTCCAGAGTCTTTTTTGCCCGTTAACTGAATGTTTTGCAGGAATCAAAAATAAGGAAAGAATTATTCATAACAAAAAATATCCCTACTGGCAGCTTTAGACTGTTTACCGGCTACATTGTATAAGGCTGTTTATTTGTGATTTGAGTGCTCAAGTATGTTTTTACAGGCCTGCTGATCATATAATATCACATGTGAGAAAGACAGAAAGAGTTTTACTAATAAAGATTTACTATGGCACACCATTGATGGTTGATCTGAAATAAAGATATTATATTACAGTATGTTATGCAGTAAATTATAATAAAATCAGTGAGCACAATCAGTGTTGGGTTGAGCTTGCTTGTTTGTTTTTTCAACAAATAACTGAAGGTAGTTGCAGTTGTGGCCTAATGGTTAGAGAGTTGGACAGGTTTGAGTCTCAGTACTGGCAGGAAATGTAGTTGCTTGCGTTACTTGTAATGTGTTAACCCCCGACACTGAGCACAACAACAATGAAAATGTTTTTACATGACATCAAAAGTAAAAAGCAGTAAAGTAATGAAAATATTGTGGGACAATATGTTTAACAGTCATGACAATAATGTCACAATGCAGAAAAGCTTCATGTAAAGTTTCTTTTTTTGGGGGGGGGGGGGGGGGGGGTAAAATATGACTGAGATTTGTTTTTGTTAGATACACTTCTAAACAAATTATTTATAAATTAGGTCTGTCAATCTTTTTTCTTTTTGATTTGACTGCTCATTAAATCATACATGGCTCATTACATGATGATCTCATTAAATAATCCAAGTTAATGCAAACAATCAGACTGCATTTTTTTGTGCCAAATGAAGATAATTCTAAGATTTTTGCAGCAGATTAAAACATTGAATGGAAAATGGATCTAATGAATCTTTAAAAGTCAATAGAATGTTAGTTTTATATCCATATCATTGAATATAAACTAACTACTGGCCAAAAGGCCACCACCATCTATTTTACAACCATATTTATTGCTTTTTTAATATAATTAATCAGAATAAATGAATGAGTACCACTAATATGTTTTTACAATATAAATTAAGCTTTATATGTCATAAATAAAACACACTGAAACCGAAGTCTGGTAACTGAGAGAAGCAGAGACAGAGAGAGGAACAGAGAGACAGACACATAAAAAGACACACACACACACACACACACACACACACACACACACACACACACACACACATCCACACATACAGAGGTCTCAGTACTGCTTACAGTGTGATTGCTGGTTTGGGTGACAGGGAGGCCATTCTCATAGTGAGTTTCAGTGAAGTCGTGACCCAGGAGCTCCCTAAGAGAGACAAAAAGAAAAAACAATCTGTCACTTTGATATCGCTACACACACATACACATTTGGTGGAGGTTTTTGCCATTTCCATAGCAATACGTCTTCTCAAGCAATGCTTTGAACGTTTAGATATAAAGAAAAGATGTTTCTATACAGTACATGTTATGAGGTTTAATGAATGCAATGTCTGTTTCAACTAGTCAGCAGTGATGCCCTAATATTAAACTTTTTAGGCCAATACCTACTGTACAAGTCACTAAAAATTACATATAAATGTATTTCTGATTACAAGCATATCGAGTTAAAGGACCTATTAGCCTGCAGCATCTAGTTTCATGGCAGAACTTTGTATATGTAGATAGACTGATACAAATATTTGTTTTATTTTATTTCCAGTAACCAGAACGTTCCCGACAAATCATTAACCTGATACATATGTATGTTCATGTGAACATCATTCTAATAACAGTCCCTCTGAACCATTCAGACTGCAGATGTCGTTTTCCCGTAAAAGCCTCACATGCTTCAAAGCACTGGCTCAATGAGGGAGAGAGAAAAAAACAGCCATCAATCCTGCTCTATCCCATCATTCCTTCCAGAAGTGAATCTTTCTTCATCACACCGTCCTCTCTGAAAATATCAGGCTGATAAGAGGCCAGGCTTCAGCTGGAGTGTTATTGTGTGGCTTTGGAAAGGGCGGGTGGTCAGAGCAGTGTTCTCGTCAGAAAGGGAGGCTGTGATTAGAGTGGGGGGTGTGCAGGATGTGAGGACTGACTCTGTAATCTTGTCTATCCATCAGGGCATGCACACATAACAACACGCTCGCACACATACATGCAGAGGGACACTACAACATTTATAACCATAAAGTCAAGTTGTTACATTTTTTGTGTGCCACTGGCTGTCTGATATTGAGCATGACTGCAGTCCACATGCACAATTTCCCCAATCAAACAATGAGATATGATATTTAAAGGTGAAGTGTGTAATTTAAGAGCCTCTATTATGTAATGCTAATGCTTACCATAACTGAAAATGCAAGCTTAGTGAGCTTGGATTCACAAGTTTAAAAAAATGATAGTATTATATTATGTTTGATGAAAGCACAGTCCAACTTCAATTGTTAAGTTGATGCCAAGTTGAGTATACTCAAAAAGCTGGTTTCCTCAAGTTTTTGAGGTTTCTCAACTTTAGATCTTTTGGCATATGCCACTAGTAGCACAAAATACATTAAAAAAATAAATAAACAATAAAAGGGCCCTCGCACCCAGGCTCACCGCCACCTTAGGAAAACTGTGAACAGTGGGCGATAGTCATTTAAGTGGATAAATAGAGGAGAAATATGGCATAGTCTTTTTGATGAATTGATTATAATTGAATATTGCCCTGTAGATGTCTTCAGGCCAGGACTATTATCAAATGTGAAGTTTGGAGCACATCGGACATTGTATGCCTGAGTTACAACAACTCCCTGTTTCGTGGTGTTAATCGCATACTTTAGCACTTAGCCAAGTGCTGCATGATTTAACGTGTTTCTAGCATGTTTGGTACTTCATGGCATATACAAATGTGTTTCTGGGAGTGAATTACAGTGCAAAGCATGCCATTTCCTGTTGCCAGCAGGTGGCGCTATGACTAACCGAATATTGGCATGTAGATGCCTTTAGGCCAAGACTCTTATCATACATGTGAAGTTTGGGGCAGATCGGACATTGTTTGCCTGAGTTACAACAGCTTCCTCTTTTATGGCGAAACATCAAAATTGTCAGGCCGCCATGGACACGCCCTTCAAAGAAAACTCACAATCTTTGCAATTTAACATCGCTGAGGCCTTAAGATTAGACTGACCAAATATGATGTTGATCTGATTAAATCTCTATGAGGAGTTAATCACAGTGTAAAACGTCATTTCCTGTTGCCTGCAGGTGGCGCTATAACTGTAACTGAATGTTGTCATGTAGACTTCTTCAGGTCAGGACTCTTATCAAACATGTGAAGTTTGGGGCAGATTGGATACTGCATGCCCGAGTTACAACAACTGTTTCAAGGCGAAACATCGAACTTTGTCAGGCCACCACCAACACCCTTCAGCGAAAACTCTAGACCTTTGCAATGTAACGTCGCAAAGGCCTTTAGATTAGACTGACTAAATATGATGTTGATCTGATTAAAGCTCTAGGAGGAGTTTGTTAAAGTACAACGTCTGGAAATGGCAAAAACAGCAAAAATGCAGTTCATTTTGGAGAAGAATAATAATTGACTGAGCAATAACAATAGGGTCTTCACACCATCAGTGCTTGGGCCCTAAAAATAACCTCCTACCACAAATCTTCTCCCCCCAATCTGTTCGGACAAACAGCCCAGCGATAATTAGACAAGTCAAATTGCTCAAACTGAACAATATTTTAAAAGCACCATAGTGCAATGTATTTACACTTGAATGGGTTGACTTGGACAAATAAATTGTAAATTAAAATATCTCTGCTTAAACTGAGATTAAAGAATACTGAAATGAAAATACAAGAACCCACTTCAAAGGCTAAACAATTACAGTGTTAAATGTCCTCCCCTTTCCCCCTTTTAAATTACTGACCTGATTATATATCAGGCAATAATTTTCAGGCCACTTACGTGACAGGCAACCTATAGAAGCTACAGCAAAGAGGACATAGACTAACCTTGAGAAACGTCTGTGTGAGACATTCTTACATTCTCAGCAGATCTGAATTTGATATTGCTTTTAGAATTATATTGCTTCTTGGTCTTCATGCTTTTAAAAGAGGTGAAGCTCTAACATGGCAGTACCACCAAAACAGTAGAGGTGAGTCATAAGTACAACCATTTTGGAAAGAGCTGCTGAGGAGCGAGGAATGGGCTAGGAAATGAAAAAAATCTTGAAACATGCAGCGAATCAGAGTGTTGACCTTTTGCATCCGACAAGAATGAAATTATGGCACATTTTCAATCTAAAGTTGGTTTGGAGACCGCCGCTGAGATGGAGGAGATTGTTGTGTGTGCGTGTGTGTCCATAACATTTCAATGAGAGAACACAGCTGGCAGTTTGATTTGTGTATTATTACTGAGAAAGCACCATTATCTGCGCATTCATAAATTACCTCAATGATTTTCACACTTTACGAGTTCCCCAAACTTCAGCCATAATAACTCTACAAGGATTGAAAAGTGCTTCATAAATGCCACAAACCCTCAGCGTAGTGAACTTCTCCTTTGGTCAGTCACCCTGTACTTTGAATTACCACCATTTAAAAGGTAAACACTTTTTACAGCATAGTGAGAAATGCACTCTCTTTCTGTATTACAATCAACAGACAAAACAAACCTGCCTATTAGCAAAGCTCACATCCACACATAAACACTAACCACTCAAGCAAATCACTGCTCTGAGCCACACACTCATTACCTCTTCCACACTCAGCCACACTGACACAGTGGCAAATATTTGAGGGTTGTGAGGGGAAAAAAACACAAAGTTAACTCCCTGAGGTCCGAAAACGCGCCGGCGCGTTTTGCAGGATTTTTTTCATATTGCAGCAAAACAGACTTAAAATACTCCGGCATTTCTTGTCATAGAGACATAAGTAATATATCAATTGAAACTATAGAATGTCTTCTTTTATTTGTGTACACTGTTGTGTTGTGCTTTTTGTAAAATAAAGAAAACTAACATGATGCGTGATCTCTCCTCTCCCTCTGAACGAAGTCCAATCTGATAGTTCTCAGAAAATGAACTGTAACTTATGAATACTAATGACAAAAAAAAAATGACACTTACGTCTAAAGAAACGTTGAAATGTCAGGTTTTAAATCGTGTAAGTCAAATCGAAAACAAACATTCTGTGTTTATGTAATCTGTATGAAAAGAGAGCCATGTCAGAAGTCCGAGATTCAGCTCATTATCCGCTAATGCGCCCACGGAGCCAGCGCTATTCAGACGCAAATTCTGAGTCAATACATGTATACATTGTCTCAATCGTGTATTTATTGTCTTGAAAAGTGTTTATTTGGATGTTAATGCCATGGTTAGCGATCTCTAGAAGACATGCCGTTAGTTCCTAGTTCCTTTTCTTCTTTATATGAATTTGTGGCCTAAAGGTGTACAGAGAGCGCCCTCCGGCTGCAAGTATGAATTAAAAACACCATTCCTGAAATGTCCTCTTCTTCTTTAGAATAATTTGTGGACTAAATGTGCACAGAGAGCGCCCTCCGGCTTCAAGTATGAATTGAAAACACTGTATCCAGCACTCATATTGATGACAATAAATATTACTTCTCAGTATAGAAAATTGACATAAATATATAAGAATCCATCAATATTTCTCCAAATGTGCATGCTTTTAAGCTAAAAGCCTATATGAAATGCCATAGAGGTAACATAATTGTTCAGACACTTTGCATCACAGAAATACATTATATTTTAAAGAATATAATAGAATACCATTATTTTAAATTGTAATAATATTTCACAGTTTTGCTGTTTATGATGAGCTGAGACATTATTACAGAGGGTTTTTTTTCACAGCCTACCTGACTGAAAGGCCTCATTAATATGCAAGTCATTTCAGGTCATTATTATGTGATTCTTTTGTCTTCTCAGGTGTAAATGGCCCATTATTCATGATGATTCACGCCTCCACGCATACTGTGTTTCTTGACAAAAAGTGTCTTACAAAAACTAAATCAATAAATTGTTTTATATGAAGGAGTAGGCAGCATAATTTTTACATAATTCTGAAGCAAAAACTCTAGTCTACAACCTCAAATACTCAGAAGTCTTGTGAACACAGATTTAATATACTTTTTTTGGCCTTATTTCAGTGACTTAAGCTTTTTGTTTTTTCAATAACCACACATAAACATTATTCCTTCAAAAATACAAACATGTACATACATGTTCCTCACATATTATTGTAGCCTAGTTTGTGCTGAATACAGTATAATGATACTTTTGTCATTTATATGTTTATGAACAACTGAAAAAAGCACAAATGTCAGGGCATGTCAAAACTTCTCCAAGCCCCAAATCAGCCTCAGACTCCAGAGGGTTAATGTGATCAACAAAGCATGAGTCACAATGTTTTAGTTTATGTTGGAAACTACAATGTACATGTTGATCTAACACCTATTTTAACTGGCCAAATGCTGTTAACTGTTAAAAGAACATGCAGGCTAAAGCCCTGTGACATAAACAGCTCACTTAGGCATTGCATACCAATACTTCAGTGTTTTTTGTGCATTTGTGTCCAGATAACTATCACTTACTTTGATGTTTAAAATCCCCAGAATAAAATTATGTGGTTGTTTTTAGAGAGGTAAGCTTTGTTACTCAGAGAATTATGGGCAATGAACAGCAATAGCTGTGTTTGCCAGAAGTGTAATCAGTTTAGCTTGAGAGGCAATAGTCAGTAATGTTTGTATATCAGAGTTAAAGGAATATTCCAGGTTCAAAAAAAGTTAAGCTCTATCAGCAGCACTGTAGGCATAATATTGGGTACCAAAGAAAATAATTTGCCTCTCAGTTTAAATGTGAAGCCTGTGTTTTTCCACTTACATAAATTAAGTAAAAAACTGTTTCTTTTTTGAAATATTAAGGTGTTTGATGATTTCTTGAAGTGAGAATACTTTTCTAGGGGGACGAACTTCTTGGTACACATGTACAACATAAATCTTTACTTCAAGCCAACAGTTCTTTACAGTGCAGTTACAGTACATCAAGTCATCATGACAACAAAGTTAAAAGATTATGATTTCATAGAAAGTCATTAAGCAAATCTTTTTTAAACGTATCTGATAACAACATAATGTTTTGTGGCTTTTAAAACAGGGTGTATTTCATGAAGTGACCCTATATTCTGTGATCATTAAAAAAAAAAAAAAAAAAAAAAAAAAACAGAGGAACAAAGTCAACAAGTGATTATAAACATTATGCCACAGATGCTGTCCACATAGCTTGTCTTGCACTGAACCCAAAACACTTCTAAAGAGCATTACAGACAATCGTTTTTGATAGCTCGAACAATGCTTCAATAGTTGCCAATTTCAAAGGAATAGCTTGCATAATGATACCGCATGTTTTATATATATATATATATATATATATATATATATATATATATATATATATATATAAAGGTTAAAGTTCAATCACTGGAGTGTTATTAGGCAATAAGCTTCAATAGCACTGTTTGTCCCATCTCAGAGATCCCATCAGAGTGTTAGGAATGATGTGCATAATGTATCGGACGTATTATATTTATATATTCTGAAATGTAGAGATAACCAACAAGATTTGAATTGCTTTGAATTTCAACAAAGTTGCAAAGGACCTTGTAGAATAAAATACAGGCAGGATTAAATTGGCATGACATGGTTAAATGTCAGGGATTCTGATAAACATCTAAAAAACATTAATGAGTTTTTGCAAACAATGACTCCAGACTAATATGATTGTAACAGTCTTCAACTAATCTGATCCCATGATTATTCATAATCAATGTTTTACTTATGATAACTATGACCTAACTTAAGTGCTGCACTTAGCATCCATATTTCCCTTAGAAACATATTTAATCAGTGTGGTTGTGGAACCTAAGGTAGCCTTAATTTTTTAAGCCAATCATACAACCTACATACAAGTCAACTTCAGTTTTGTACATACCTGATCTTAATTAATGAGCATTGTGGGCAATATGTATCCATAGCGTTCAGAAATCTCATGAAAATGTGTACTCTGATTACTTGCCTATATGATGTTGCACAAAAAATAAAGCCAGTAGACATCGGAGTGGCCAAACTGTGGCTAAAATTCTTAGTAATGGCTCAGAAAGGGACAATGCTACTTGTTAAAGGGTCATATTTTGTAACCATTTAATTTTTAACCCCTGAGGACCACTCATGATAGTGAAGTATTTTTCAGCAAAAAGTTTTCATGACCTTCTCCCTGACCCTTTGAAGTTGCTGAACAAATCTTGAAAAAGCTGTTCCCTTTCAAGGGAACTCCCTATAGGGGTGTAACAGTACACAGAAGTCACGGTTCGGTACGTGCCTCGGTTTTGGGGTCACGGTTTGGTATGATTTCGGTACAATAAAAAAAAGGTTGTTAATTTTACGTATTGGGTAGGACTAAGGGATGTAGACTAAGGTCATGCAGAATAATGCATTAATATGTGCTTTTCTAAGTACTAATAAACAGCAAATATCTTAGTAATATGCATGCTAATAAGCAACTAGTTAATTGTGAGAATTGTACCCTAAACTAAAGTGTTACCAGAAAAAGGAACTCAATAATGCTAGGTTTCTTTTCATTTATTTTGAACACAGTAGTGCAAATCCCAGTTTATTCCACCTAGCGGCTTTTAGTCCCTCCTGAGGTAGTTGGTATAGTACAGCCTCCTTTAGTGTAAGCACTAAACATAATGCACTCTTGCATAGGTCATATTTTTTTTTTGCAGGGCTGATAAAAAACAAAAGATATTTGGTCACAATCAGCTACAAAACTGAAAAGCAGCTTGTATTATAAAAGTACAAAACAAACAGAATGAAAAATAAAACTTGTGCATTAGGAGTGTTACAATTTGCTCCACTTAAACTATATTGAAACTTTCAAAGCTTGAGCCCAACCCTTCTATACTTAAGTTCTGCTCTGTTTTGTGCACAGTTGAGAGTGTGAACCTTTCAAAGTATACTCCTTTGTTTGTGAGCACAGAAAGACACATTCGCGGTTGCATCCACTTCACAAACTGGCACACCAGATCCTCCTGTGGGCTCAGGAAAAGCTGGTCTCCCTGAGAGCAGTGTATATCCCTGGGCACCAAAATCAGGCATCCTGTTGAGGAAGGGGTTATGGCCCCGAGGTGGTGCAGTCTGGAGGGAGTACGGCCATGTGGAAGTGGACCTAGTCTCAAGAAACTACACACTGTCCGCTTTGGTTCTCCCTCAGCTGGATGCCATGGTGCAGACATGGCCAAGGCCGTGTCTGTACGTCTCCTTCCCAATCGCTCTGCTCCCAGGTGTTCTGGAGAGAGTCCATTGGGACGCGGTCCATCTGTTGGTAGTAGCCCATTCTGGTCAGCCCGAGTATGGTTCTTGGACCTGGTGTCCCTTCTCAACAGCTCTCTGTGGAAGATTCCGGTCAGGAGGGACCTTCTGTCTCTGGCAAAGGGCTCAATCCTTAACCCCCACCTGGGATTGTGGAAACTGTAGGTTTGGCCTCCCAAATCCTAGAGTCTGGTCTATCAACTGAAGTTGTTGAGACCATAATTCACTCCAGAGCTCCCTCCATGAGAAAACTATATGCCTTAAAGTGGGGAGTCTTCACCTTAAGGTGCTGAAATCACCAGCTGGACCCAGTTAACTGCCCGGCTGGTACAGTGCTGAAGTTCCTGCAGGATCGCTTCTCTGCAGGGTTATCCACCTCCGCTTTTAGGTTTATGTGGCAGCCATAGCTGCTTACCATGCCCCTTTGGGTTGCCCAGTTAGGGCACTGGATGCTTACGTTCACAGAGCTGTCCTGTGGCACAAGACTGATCAATTGTTTGTGTGCTTTGGGTCACCTAGAAAAGGGGCCCCATCATCCAAGCAGAGAATGAGCAAGAGGATAGTCGAGCTGTCTCTCTTGCATATGAAGAGGCTGGATAGCCTTCACCCATGCAGTCAGAGCTCATTCGAAAAGCCTTTTTGTCAGGGGTATCCCTACAAGTGTGATGTCGCGGGCTGGTCCTCTCCACACACATTTGTGAGGTTCTACAAAGTAGACTTGGATCCCACACCAGAATCCCAGGTGCTTATGTCTTAGCTGTGCTCACCATGATTCACACTACGCAGGTACTTGTCCTGAGGAGTGGGTATTATCATTCCCATAGCGTCTCCGACGCAGCATGAGTTCCCTTGAAAGTAGGGATGCACAGATCCGCCTTTTACCGATACCGATACCTGGGATTCAGTATCAGCCGATACCGATCTGATCCGATATTCAAGTAATAAGAAAAGTGCTAATTTACCTAATAAACTGTATGCCTCACTTGGGGCTGACGGTCGGCATGACAACCGTGCCACAGCAGTCGTGGAGTGTCACCGGCGGTAGTGTGGCATGTATATAATATATAATCTCAAAGGTCGCTTTGACCGAAAATTTTCCATCATTAATGGAATTTTTTTTTAGCAGTGACGGAAAAAGTCTGCAGCCTGTCCATCATTTTCACAGATTACTGAGGCTGATGTAACTTGTAACTGTAATTCCCACCCCTGTCCAGTAGGTGGTGAGTACGCTCCAGTGTGGCAGCAGAGCGTGAGTTCAGTCTCCAGAATAAAATGAATAAAATGATGTAATCAGCAAATGATTACACACACCCAGTTTGTCCATTTTATTATATATTATATTATAATACTTATGCTTACATAATTAAGTTTCTAATCCATTTTGTTTTATTTTTCTTGATGCTGACTATAAGTTTATGCGAATGGCTTTTCTGAGGTAAATACGTGACATTGTTTACAACACTGATTGAACTGACATGATACAGATTTCAATAAGCTACTGCAACTTTCAACATATTTTTTGACATTCATTCATGTTTATTTACTTCTGTAAAGTAGGCTAGTAAAGAGGAAGAGATGATCGCGTTCACTCACAATCCTCAAAAAGTGTTGAGATGAGATGAAAGATGAAAACTTAAAAGTGATGCAGACTTCATTTAACTTTTTTTTCATAATACTTTCTTTTCACAATATAAATAAATGCATAGCCTAGGCCTATTTGTTTATCCTATAAGTTTGTGAATAAATATGAAAATGTGGACGAAATCAGAAGATATTAAATGTCTTATAATTAAAATATAAAAATTAAAATGATGCAGCAACATATGATAGATAGGACAGAACAAAAAAAAATGCTTTTAACAATCTTTCATTGTGCAAAAGTATTATAATATGAACGGCTCCCATACAGAGCGGCACAAAGCGCTTATGCGCATCCCGTGTGCAGAATGATGCGCTTGAAGCATCATGGAGTCACAGCGTTCCGCAGTGAAAAGTTCAAAGTATTGTATTACCGGTATCTTGATGAAGTGTAATAATAGAAACATTGATTCATCTTGGAGAGAGTTTCATTGTGTTGACTGTTGTAACTGAACTCGGCACACAGTCTGAATGCTGAATGGAGAATGACTGATAATAACTGAACTTTAATTTAACGACTTAAATATTCATCTGTACCTCAAATTAAACTATGGAATGGCTTCAGAACACTTGGAATATAGTGCACAGAAACTTTATGGTGCTTTTTAATGTTTATGTGCCTTTTGTGGAGCTTAACAATAACACAGAATAGTACACGCACAGTATCGGATTTGGATCGGTCCCGTCCGGCCGATACCCGATCTGGCAAAAATGGCAGTATCGGAGCCGATACCGATCTGAATATCGGATCGGTGTATCCCTACTTGAAAGGGAACATCTCAGGTCACGACTGTAACCATGGTTCCCTGAAAAGGGAACGAGACGCTGCATTGCCCTGCCATACTTCCTGCATGCCTGTGATCGAATTGCTTTGGCCAATCAATCAGAAGCTGGCATTGTTCGGTCCGGGTGCTATTAATAGAGCTTCCTGGTCATGATGTCATGCACTATGCGGTAATGTCCAGCAACACCATTGCATTGGACCGATTACACATGTGCTTCAAGATGCAATCACGCAGAAGAATTCCCATAGCGTCCCTATCCCTGATGCAGCATCTCGTTCTCTTTTCAGGGAGCCATGGTTACAGTCACCTTAGAAGTCTTTGCAGTTTAGTTTTAGTGTCTTTGTGGGCTGGGAATGAAGATTTTAATTTTGAATATTACAGTATATTTTCATAATAAGAACACTTATTTCTGACCAACTTTCTTTTGATGTTTGATTTGTAGGATTAATACAGACATCAACGAGAGTAACTTATAAAACTTTGAAATGGTTTCAGCAAATAGGCATTACACATTTGGTAGCAAATTTATTCTACTATTTTAACCAAGGCAGAGAATATTTAAAAGGAGGAAAGGGGAAATGAAATAATTTTAACCTGAAGAAACACCTTTACAATTGGGGACAATAATATAAAAATGATGAGCTTTCTTTTAATTAATTTCACAAGGTCCCTGTGGTAATAGAACCACTGAACTAAAACCACTTATTCTTTTTCTCAGAATGGAAGCCAAATCACCTGTTAGTAGTTTTGAGCAGGTAAACTCGGGCAGCTGCACAGTGGTCTGTGCTGCTCAATCAAGCGAAAGCTGGACGCCGATTCATTTCTAAGGTGGAGTCCCAGTAGGCAAAAGATAGGGGAGAGGACGCGTGCATGATTTGAGACAGACGGCTTCCCGGCAGGAGTTATGATGGTTATAAGAGGTGCACAGGCTAGAGTTGCTGGAGTTACAAGCATTGCGGCAAACAGCCATTCAACATGAATTCTCTTAAAAAAAAACGAAAAAAAAAAACAAACAGCTTTAACCTTTTTCACAGTGAACAATAAATACATCAACTATAACTGACATGCTCAGATTCAATTATATTGCTAAAATGTGCTTAAATTCTAAATTCAAGCATTTAAATTAACTACATATTCATATTTCTGCACATGCAATCTGAGTACCAGCTTTTACATTACTGTGCAAAGGTTGGCTGCCAGATTTAAGCAAGTGCACATCCATCTGCTTCCTCCAACTAATGTAGCACATCCATCCTTTTGCTCCCACTGATGTAACACCCTCCAACAGTTATCTGACTGAATGAATAGCTGGCATGAGAAAATGTAAGACTGTTTAGGAATCAAGCATTTCTAAAATTATGCAATTCCTTTTAAAGATGAAGTGTGCCATTTTTTTTATGTTCAAATACTTTTTTCTATCCCAGCTTAATATGCAAAGGCAACAACATAAGCCATTCATAGGTTGTCTTCCTGAAGAGTGTAAACAGTGTATCAACTTTTGGCTTTTAACCAATAGTGACTGGGGAAGAACTAGAAGTGGATTTCCAAAAGTCCTGATATACAGTCCAACAGCACTGTATCACTCCATTTGTCTGTGTCAAACACCTGCATCAGCCTCTAAAAACAAGATAACATGACAATGTTTATTGCATTTCTTCTGCACACTCTGAGACACAAGTAATTTATGAAGTATGAAAAAAGAGCCACAGTGGCTTCCCCAACTGCAGCAACTTCAATTTTTATTAAAGATATTTTGTGCCAATTTCCCAGAAAGTGATGATTTTGTTCTTCTGAACCAACTGGAAGGAAATTGTGCTTTATTCACAAATGTTTTATGCAATTTTCCAGTTTTGCACAGTTTTTGAGTTAAATTCGCAAGTTTTCGCGAGGTTTTATGGTATAAATATAGCTAGTTTTAGTGGTAGGGATTATCTGGTGACTGTTGCTAAATCCATAATCACACACTAGCACACTTTTTCTTACTTAGGAAGATATGGTAAAAATAGTAAGAGCAGTATGCTAGTATGAACAGTGTTGTGCAAGTTACTTCCAAGCTGTAATACATTATAGATAACTTGTTACTAGGGCTGGGTATTGACACAATTTTCATGATTCAATTTGATTTCTATTCACATGCTTGTGATTCGATTTGATTACGATTTCGCTTTGATTCGATATCGATTATTTTGGATGTAGTATATCAGATATAGTATAAGGCAAATTTTCTAGAAGAAAAAAATCTCTCAACTAATGCTGTAAACTACACATGGGAGTCAGTTGGTAGGTGGTTAATGATGTTTTTATTATAAATAAAGTTTAGAATTACATAATCATATTTCTACTCCAGTTCGTTAAAAAAAAAAAAAAAAAAAAAAAAAAAAAAAAATATATATATATATATATATATATATATATATATATATATATATATATATAAAAACATTTAAATCGTCAATCTCATAACTGATTTATTCAAACATGCATTAAATATTAAAGTACATTATAATGAATATGTATCGGTGCATAGCTATATTTATCAGAATGTTGCTTTCTAGAGTACACTTTTCTAGCTGACTAACGAGTTTATGGTCACTGAATATGTTTTTCTGAGGTAAATGTGACGTTACGTGACATTGTGTACAAGCTGTTTTATTGACATCTTTCCGAGGTTGAAACACTGATTGAGCTATTACACGAGACATGATACGGATTTCGGTAAGTTGTACTGTATATTTTAACATACCTTCAGATGTTTAGTCATGTTTATTTCGCGCTGTAACTGGTATTAAAGCGGAGGAGCCGCTTCTCTTTAACTGAGGCGCTAAAGCGATCTGTCACGTCACATTAAACAGCGCCAAAACGGTATTTATTGTTTGAATCTCATAATAAGATGGATGTCATTTGAATTCTGAGACTTTGCTTCATATCAAAAGTAACAAAGCACAAAGATTATTGCGATTTATTGGATGGGAGGCGCTACATGTTCTGTTCAACTGAAAACAGACTAGACTAATCGATTCTTGAGATTTAAGAATCGATATCGGTTCGTAAAAATGAGAATCGATTAAAATCGTGAAATCGATATTGTTTACCCAGCACTACTTGTTACTTTTATTTAAAAATAATTCTTTACCTTACAATATTACTCTCAGAATTGTAATGCGTTACATTACTCCTGTATTACTTTTGAGTTACTTTCATCAAAATAACTACAGTGTAACTACAATTACATTTTGGGCTAAAAGTGTGTTGTAATGCAAGCGTTACTGAACATGTACCGAGTAAAATATTACTGAAAATTACTTAGTAATGCCTTACACTACTGCGTTACAGCAAAAAGTAATACGTTACTGTAATGCATTACTTTTGTAACGCATTACTCCCAACACTAAGTATGAATCATTCACTCAACCATTTAGGAACAAAACAAGTGACTGTCTATATGGCTGTGTCTCATTTTGAACTGCTCCCTCCAGAGGTCGCATTTGTCAGTGGCATAAGTTATTGGGGGTGTTTCATTTCAGAAATGTAACCATTTTAAAAATGGTGAAATGACAGGCTCGATGACGTACACAGCCAAAAAATTCGGAGGACACAGCCTTCGAAATGAGACATATCTTATGAGTGAATTACTGAATCAATCACTCAACTGATTCATTCAATATTATGTCTACACTGTATAAAAAGAGCATTGGTGATTGACTACAATCCAGGGCTTTTTTTTTTTTTCACATCCAAGTGTGATGAGCGTCAGTATTGTAGTGCGCGTGTCCTCTCGTCCTTTTCCTGCCTTTAATGATAATGATGTTGATGCTTATTCCTCAATCTCATAGGTGATGAATTAAAGAGAAAAATTCAAAGGAAGCAGTGCTGGTCCAATTCTTCTTCTGGACATGAAAAAGAGGAAATGCTCACTACAGCAACTTATAAAAAAACAACTGTGAGGGCTTGTGGTGAAGGAGGCACTGAGCACAGGCAGAGATAAGTGAGTGTGAGTGTGTGTCTTATTACACTTCTATTTTCAACCACCAGAGTCTGGGATAACTGTCCAGTGGACTTCACTTTAGATTAATGTGCTTGTTTTATGCACAGCTGGGTTTGAGGAACAAAAAGAATTGGACTTGTCTGCGTGTGTGTGTGTGTGTTTCTCTGAGGGAAAACAGGTGCAATTCAGCAATCAGCAATAGAAAGAAATTACTCATAGCTCTTAGTTGAAAGGCTCACTTGAACAAGCTTGAAAAAAAGAGGCCATCTCAGGAGCAAAAGCCAGTTTATGACCACACATCTGTCCAAAACACACCTATTCGTGAAAAAACATCTTATTCTTCCCATCTTAATCTGTTCACATATATGAATACATTTTCTATCACACTTTATCTATCACAGTTTATTGTATAAAACACTGAGATTCATTATCAATTTTTTGATGAATAGAAAGCAGAATAGAACAGCATTTGAGCAATAATTTCAAACAGAAATAATTTGTAACAGCTTAAAAGTACTATCATTGTATTAAATTTCATGCAATTGTAAAGCATCTATAATAGACATTTACTCATTTCCTGCCTAAGCACACCTTATTTTTTTCCGCTTGTTTTCTAAGAGTAAAAACAGGTGTGTGCAGAATGTTTGTTTGATGAATGTGAATAAGTGTGAATCTTGGTTAGCAGAACATGAAACCTTATCTGCCACTAACGGTCCACCACAACCCAGGATGTGTAACCGATTCTCGGCGGTTTGTGCAGATTAAAGTGTGATTCACGTACAATTTTAGGCAGCATCACTATTATTATGAGTCAAATGTAGAGTATTTAAGGTGCAACAAAACCCTCTTTGTAAGTGTTAAATGTGCAACTAATCCCACACAATGTCCTACAAATATGAATCATACCTTAAAATCTGTGTCGTATTGATTAGAGGCGACTTACATAGGCTTACACAGAAGGTGGGACTTGAGTCATATTTAGAAAGCAGAAAATCATAAAGAACTACGTTGGGCTCATTTGACCAGAACACCCTATAAACCCCCTGACAACACCCTAGCATCCCAGAACGACCATAAAGCAACAAACAGTTACAATCCTTGAAACCACAGTGCAACGGCCTGGAAACCATGCACTCAAAAAAATGATTCTAGCTGCTTGTTCAGTTTATTTAAATACAATAAGCTGAACCAACACAAATCTTTAGTTTTTTACTTAATTGGCATTTGCACTTAATTGTATTATGTTAAATGAAATTAAATTTGCAAAATGTTAGGTCAACCTAAACCATTTGTGTTGGGACTACATGAAACATTTATGTTGCATTGATTGAAACTGGGCAGTGGATTTCTAGTTCCCAGCATGCTTTGCGTAGGGAAAGATCAGGACAGTAAATGTTGAACTTAAGTGCTGTTTAATGTGTTTTTTAGGAAAGGGAAATACCTTTTAAAGTTTGATGTTCAGTTATATTTCACATTTAAAAGAGTTTATGTTATGTCAATTTTTTTTGAGGTTACCATTATGCTGAAGTGTAGACCTTGTGGTTAGGCTCTGGGTGGCTACATGAAATTAATCTATGTTGTTCTCAACAAGCTTTGACTGTGCTAAAGCCAGTGATGAGAAGTTCTTTATCTGATCATTACTTGCATGCTACAAATGTTACACTTAGCATATGAAAATGTATTATTTTAGTTTAGCTTTTATAGAAATATAAATAAATTAGTTTGAGGGCCAGCACATAAGTTACACAGTCTATATATGGTCATCAGCTTTATCCCTCTCAACGGTCATGAAACATGTATGTCTGTGTACAACAGCTATTCACAACCTAAGCACAAGCGCACATCTTCACCACGATGGTAACAAACAAAAAAAACAAAAAAAAACAATGTATACGCTACAAACTCTTTTAAATGTTCAAAATAACTAAACATTAAACACTTAAACACTAAGAGGTCTTTCCATTTCCTTAAAAGTGCAGAAAACTTGAGCAACACTGCACAAGGGCACCAGTCTGAATTGCAATAGCACTGGTTGGATCAACAAGAGTGAATTATGTTCAGGAAACATTCACAGAATACGTCAAATGAAACTGGTGTGATCTCATTCAATTAGGATGATTTTTACTCATCAGTACAATTAACCTAGCTTAAGTTCAAATAAATCAGTTCAACTGTGTGGAAATAGGTGTCATAATTGAATTAAGTTAGACCAACAAGTTATTTTTTTGAGTGTGCACTAAATGGCATCAGGTTTAAAAAAAACTTTCAGTAGTTTAAATTCAGAGTTTTCAAGGTTACTCAGATTGTGAAAGACTGACAAAGCAGCTATAGCTCAGCTTATTTTACTTTCAAAACAAGAAGAGGCAGACTTCTTTTTTACAGTACAATTTTAAGACAGGAACATGTGGCAAGCGTCTGTTTAATATTTTAAATAGTCAAAGAGCTGCTCATAAATAGTATTTTCCCCCCATTCTGAGCACAGAAGATTAACCACCAGCATCTCTCATAACAGCTGTTCTGCTGCAGTATCACAAAATCACATTTCCTTCTGGTCCTTATGATCCAAAGGGCTGTAAATTGTCAAAGAGACAATTCAACTACCATAAGATCTATCAAAGTCTGCCATAGTTTTGCTCATAGTCAATATGGTGGACATACCGACTCTCAACGGTATGCATTCTCTAGTCTGTTCTTACTGTATATGTTCTTCCTGTCTGTAAAACTGAAGGTGTATACAATTTTAAAAATGCTGAACTCAAAGTGTGGCAGAAAGAAAAGCTGAGCTCACAGCACTGGGGAGATGACTGCATTGTGTTTTATTGTTCAAATGAGAGGAATGAGACTTTTACAAACAATGTGAAGCCAATCAGGCAGTGAACAGCCTAGCAGGAGTTAAAAATAAGAGGGCTGTGGTCCAAATCATTTCTCATAAATTAATATAATTAAAAATAAACATTTTACTGCAGACAGAAAACAAGAGACTCACTGATTGTCATGACAACGGACAGCCACCTCTGGCACAATGTCTATATGGAAGTAAGCAGCATGTTGCAACTCGACAAAACTAGATCACTCCAATTATAATCAATGGAGTTGCCTAGCACTTCATTTTCCTCTGTATGACTTAAATAAAAATGTAAAATGTTTGATTTATATAAAAATATTTTTATTATTTTTAAATGTCTTTTATTTTATCATTTAAATCATATTTTGTTTGTATCTATATGCAGGCAATAATAACGTGTAAATGATGTGTTTTGCTCCTCTAAAATGACCCATGAAAATGAAATTTTAATACTAATGGATTTCCACTGAATTGTGAAGTACAGAATTATGTACCCGTTAGAAATAATGTTAAAATTTTACAGTAAGGTTCCACTACATTAGTTAACATGAACTAACAATGAATAATTCTTCTAAAACAAATGTTAATTTCAACATTTACTAATATATAATTAAAATCAAAAGTTGTATCTGTTAATATTATTTAATGATCCCAATAGTTAACATTAGTTAATGCATTAACATGAACTAACATTATTATATTATAACTAACAGGTTAACAAAGATTAATAAACACTGTAACAGAATTAATGCTCATTGTTAATGTTGCATTAACAAGCATTAACTAATGAGACATTATTGTAAAGTGTTACTGTAACACTTTACAATACTGTTTTTTTTTTTTTTTTAAACAGAAGGCTTAGTATTTCTTACAAAGTACTATTGTTGCCAACTTGAACATTTACAATAAGTATATTGCGGACATGCACACTGGTACCTAGCCTGTAATGGTCCATATATTTGATCCTTAATGTTAAAACTTTACTCTTGTTTAAATGTTTTTAGGGACAAAGTATACAAAATAAGTCAGCTGTGTGTGTGGACAAGAGCCAGAGAGAGAGAGACAGTGGCCCAGTGACCTACTGAGGGCACAAAATTCCTTGCCCTTTTAAAGCGGCACCATCTGTTACCAATCACCTCATTCAAACAAGCAGTACTGTACACTAGACACAGAGAGAGAACAAGAGCATGAAAACAAAGGAAATGGGGGATGGGAGCAGAGAGGAGGAAAAAAAGATCATCTGAGAACGTGTAAGCGAGAGAGAAAGAGAGAGAGAGAGAACACCAAAATAGAGGGAAGAGAGAGAAAAAAGAATATATCCTCCACTGTGTAAATTTGTCTAGAGTTTAGTGACTAAAGATATTTGGGGGGAGTTGGAGGCTATAAATATTTCAGCGCTAACAATAAATGACAGATGCTCAACTGTATGTCTGTTGGCTTCATGGTAATACAAACATACTCAGTGTTCCCCTATAAGGACTGTACTTCAACACAGCACTGCTGACACTTCTCACACAAGATCTGACAAAGATAAACTAAGTTTGAGAAAGAGGAGCTTCGGTAACTGTTGAGCTGAAGGCTTTTAGGTCAGAAACACATATGGAAATGCAAAAAAGAATGCTTAGCCAATACATAGCTCCGCTGGGACACCCTAAAATGAAAATTCAGTCTTCAGTTAATCACCACTACCTAAATACTGGTCTTTTCTTCACATATTGACAAAAAGCACTAATTTGACTGGAAAGTCTAACAGTAAGACCTCCATGAGTTTGGAATCACTATACATTCTGATACTATATCACGGGACAAAATATTGGCAGGAAAAAAAACTTTAATCCAACACAGCTGTGTAGAGTTGACATCCCTCCATCTCATTCCGTTTCAACATCGGAGTCGCTCTCAATATCAAACTGCTATTTCCACAAGCTTGTTCCTGCTACATGTCACAGTCACATTAAATACGGCAATAACGACAATAATTTCCACTATAATCAGTGAGCATTACGAGCGCTTATCTCTGAACTAAATGCAAATATGGAATCATCACTCTCAGTGATATTTTCAGTGAAGACTGAAGAGGGAAGGCTTACTTAATCTTGGGGATGCATGAGAGAGCAGATTACACAAACACTGGCTGCTTGTCAGGAAGAGAACAAAACAAGCCTTCTGCAGATGGGACTGCAGGGCAAAGAGTCTGAGAAATGCATCAGGGTGAATCAGAGTTGTGTTAGGCAGCATGCGACCGTTCTCGCTGCTGCAGATGGCATTCATAAATGCATAATCACATCATGCACAATTCAGCTCTTGTGTCTAATTTCGAAAGAATGTTAGGCTCTTATGAGAAGTTGTTTTTCTAAGAAACTGCGCTGCTAAATGCAGGTCTGGTTAGCACCTATGCAAGCAGAAGCTGCAACATCCTTTTTTCAAGGTGTAGCTTTGTTGTTGAAAGATTAGACGTATCTTTGTAAATGTTTTCTAGAGACTTGTTACGCGGTAAATATGCCGAAGGTTAAAAACTAACCCTTGGGGACTGTACTTGACCATAAATCAATTTAAAAGTGGCACACCCAATTCAAGAAACCTGCCAGATTGGTGGCAGAGCATTTAACATGAAACATTTACATTTCTGCTATAACAAATTGCTTGACATGCAGACTATGTTTGAATTTTGTAAACTTTATGTTTTAAATAGGAATGAAAGAAATGTAAACATATGTTAAGAAATGTAAGCACTCTAATTGTAATATATGCTTACTAAAGTGTGGCAGGTTTTCTTTTTTTGCATGCTGAATTGTGATTTACACTGTTACACTGCAAAGTTGTGTGTCGATTCTCATGCTGAGTGTCATGACAACAGTAAAGTGCTTCTGAAGCAGTATTTCCTTTGGCTTGAAATACAACCTGAAGCAAAGCACCTGCAGTCATTCACAAACAGAAATACAACGGAATCTAAAAAATGCAGTTTTTTTAAAAGTATACTATGCAACTTTTTGTTTGTTCAAACCAACCAACAGAGTCAGAGACTGATGCGCTCAGCGCTTGTCATATATCACAACTATTCAGTGTTTTCAACCACATAAAGTTTAGGTTTCAGACATTTAAATACACATATGTACTAGCAATAACAATACATCTATGGAAGTGGCAATAACAATCCTTTCAATTACAAATTGATGATATGTTTTATTCTTATCAGATACACATTGTGTAGATCACTATATAGTTTACTCTGTTCTTCTTCCACTTCACCATCCACTTACTTTCATGTGTTTTGGTGGAAAGGGATGAATTTACGTGTTGTAAATACATATATACATTCTCTAAATTGCAGTACAAACTAACATGGAATATTTCGTAGAATATTTCAAACTTGCGTGCAAAAGGGTTAAATAATGAGTCAATGTATCATCAATCCTTCTTCCAAAATGGTAAGCCAAAATGTTTTTTTGCATGAAACTGTGTACATACATCACTCACTCATGCATGTCTCATCATATCCATAAATAAACTTTTAGTTGTCACAAGGAGCGAGAAAGGTTGATATGGATGCACTAAATCTCAGACCTCTGGGGAATCACATATTTTTAAAAACAGAGGAGAACAGAGGGGAGTCTTCTGACAAAAAGAGAACACGACAGAACTCGTAATAAAACGAGAATCAACATTGGATTGGCTTTTTGGAAATGGTGAGAACCAAAACACCATGAAAATAAAACATAACTAAACAGAACATAACCATTACACTTAACAGGTGAGTAAGGTATTTTATTGAACAGATATTGGTAGCTCTCTAACAGAGTTTATTATAAAGCATTATCTATTGAGAAGAGTAATTTCATTATGGGTTGTTGTAGTGCTGTGCTTGAATCAGTGCTGTAATGTAATAAAGTAATAATACTTCGTTACAGTATTTTTTGGGAGAATCTGTACTTTACTTGAGTTTTTATATTTGTGTCAACTTTTACTTTTACTCCACTACATTACCTAAATAAAATACTTTTACTCTGATACATTTTCCCATAGAATTTTCATTACTTACTACAAAATAAAGTTGGAAGAACACAGACTGCAAGCAAGCATGTGCAAACAAGTGCTCGCATAACCGCGGTTGATTTAATTTTCCGGTTTGCGTCCGTTGCTGGAGCGGCCGAGAAGAGTGCGCTGTTATTATACAGTACGAAAGCGGCCTCTAGAGGAGAAATAAAAACTATCACTGATGACTCGTAGAGTTTGTTTTGACAAGTGACATGAGGCTGTGCGCTGGACAGAGCGGGACACTTCAAAAAGGATTTAAAACGGACAACAAAACGGTATGTTATACAGTGTACACTACATGTTTTCATATCATTATAAAGTAATTAGTTTGTAGAGTAGATGCTGCATTAGTGGAGAACAGTAGTTTGTTTGCCATCAAGGTTGAGAGGATGCTAACATCAGTAGTACTTTATACACCACTGGCTTGAATTTATTTTTAAGGAAGTATTATTGACGTAGTATTGCTACGTCTATTAATGGATATAGCTACATTAATGTCTTCAGCTAGTCAGCTTGAAATCCTTTCCATTTAAACTGGTTATATCGCTTAAGTCTAGTAGTGAATTTTTTTATGAGCAGTAGGATAACAATCCTGCAGTTATGCAGAGCCAAGGCACAACCAATGTTCTTCTGCAAAATTGAGCTTTTTTAGCTAGAAGTTACATAGTATACCTTTATTTTATCTTTTTAAAGTTTTTTGTGTTATCTTAAAATTGTAGCACTTATAGTGCGAGGCTGTGAAAACAGTGAAATTTGACACAACGGCCAAGATGTGTATGGCATATGTTACAAAATAAGAGCAGAGTGAATGCAAGAAAGTGCCCTGCATAATCTGCCTCTGACAGACTGACAAATTGAAAAGATTGCTGTGGACTGTGGGCTAGTGATGGGTTTATGTTTAATGTTATGAAAATACAACAATCAATATATTGACTTTATAATGTAAGCAACCAATGCCTTAAAATATATTCATTTGGGGGCTTTTCACAACTAAAAATCTATGTGATTCATTTGATTAATTAATAAGCATAGAGTATCATGTTACTAATTAGATGAAAAATTTCATTCGATTGACACCCCTAATTATTAGTGATACCATGACTCCTCTGGCAAGGTTTTAGAAGTTCATGAGTTATGACTGTGTTGAATTATACAGACAGCTGTTGGCTTAATCCAGAACATGTGCTTCAATTCCATTTTTTTTTTTTTTAAATATCATACCCTCTGGGATGAATACATTAAAATATTCATAATAAAATATTTAGGTCAATCACTTCAGCTCTGATGGGTTATGATGTTCGGATTTTGGGAGTTCAGCTGCCAATGGAGCTAAACCACAACCACCTGTTAGGACTTCATTTCATCCCCCTCTCGTGTTCTTTTCAGCCCTCTATCGTCTGTCTCCTTATCACTGCTCTCCATGCCCTAAACCCCTCTCGTCCTCCATGCTTCTTTATCCCTTCTCCTTCACACCATCAGTTTATACTTCTCAAATATGTTCCCGCTCTCTCACACGCCCTCCAATCACATTCTTTCTTTCCAGTTTCTTTCTCTCATATTAAGCAATATAAACTCTATTAATCTCTTTCACCCTCGATACACCACAATCTCTCCTCCCGTCTCTATCTAAAACGCAACCTTTTCACAAACCACTTGACCTTAAAAGAAACCCACAGACTGCTCCACAATGCCATTGCTAGAAATGAGATGGCTAACATAATCACTGTAGTACCTTTAAAATACCAAATGTTAAAGGACAAACTTCTGCATAATTCAGTTTAAAAGTTAATTAAAATATGTGGTAAGATCCTCCCAAAAAGAGATTAAAACTCATTACTCCAGGTTATATGCCCGTCATCTGCCTGTATTCACTTATTCACTTTCTTTAAACTGTCAATCAGCCTTTCAATTAAACGCAGCTCAGATGCAAACACACACAAACATGCTCATTTACATCACAAATAACTTGGCTATGAATAAAATGACAAAACCTTGCACTTGTGCAAAACCTTGGAATTATGTTAAAACACACACACACACACACACACACACACACACACACACACACACACACACACACACACACAACATTGTACATATTTCTTATTGTCATTTGCAGAATGAGAGCCGCTTTGTTATTCTCATGGGCACACAATGGAGCTATTCAAGAACCATTTAAATTATGCCTACATTTTCACTTAGAAACCTATTTCTAAGTACTTCCATAAAAGGAAAAAAATATGCCTGGAAGTTTTCTAGAGGTTTTTATGGTCATGTTATGGACATGCATAATGCAACACAGCCAAAAGACTGGTGACCCTTAACCTCAGCTGTCAGAGGTTAGGATGCCAGTCTAAAGTTAAGCTATGATCTTTACTGATGTTTTAAAATGAGTTCAGTGTTGAACTACCAACTTTTCCTATGCCAGTATTTTATTCTGTCTATTCAACTTCTTTTCAAGTGGTTGGTGTATTAGAGCTGCGTAATAAAAAAAATAAAATAAAAAAAAATAAATAAAAAAATGAGTGCTGAAGAAACACTACCTGACACCAAAAGAAGCTTCAAAACAGAGCACTGTTAGTAATTATTTTGTAATCTCTCGTAATGTAGACATGTAAATGTGTGGTCTATGGAAGTAAAATAACACGAAATGTCATTAAAACAAAAAAGCATCTTGAATTGCACTAATTGAAAAAAAAAAAAATGCATTGCATTAACAGTGCTTTCAATTTAACCCTTTAGAACCTGAAGCTAAAATAGGTTGTTTTCACATATTTTGTTTTGATGACTATAAAATTCTAACACAATATGCTATCTTCAAGTGCAAGCTGTTGTTTTCTTTTTCAGAACACAAATGGCTTTCAATAAATTACACTTATTGACCATTACTGTGTGTGGTGAGATTGTAAACAGAATTTAATTAGACATTATTTAGAAAAAAATCATAAAAATCATGAACAAAAGAATCTAACACTTCAAAGTTGAAAATGTAACTATAATACATATATACATACATCGATCAGGCATAACATTATGACCACCTTCCTAATATTGTGTTTGTCCCCCTTTTGCCAAAACAGCCCTGACCCATCGAGGCATGGACTCCACTAGACCCCTGAAGGTGTGCTGTGGTATCTGGCACCAAGATGTTAGCAGCAAATCCTTAAAGTCCTGTAAGTTGCGAGGTGGGGCCTCCATGGATCAGACTTGTTTGTTCAGCACATCCCACCACAGATGCTCGACTGGATTGAGATCTGGGGAATTTGGAGGCCAAGTAAACACCTCAAACTCGTTGTTGTGCTCCTCAAACCATTCCTGAACCATTTTTGCTGTGTGGCAGGGCGCATTATCCTGCTGAAAGAGGCCACAGCCACCAGGGAATACTATTTCCATGAAAGGGTGTACATGGTCTGCAACAATGCTTAGGTAGGTGGTACGTGTCAAAGTAACATCCACATGGATTGCAGGACCCAAGGTTTCCTAGCAGAACATTGCCCAAAGCATCACACTGCCACCGACGGCTTGCCTTCTACCCATAGTGCATCCTGGTGCCATGTGTTCCCCAGGTCAGCGACGCACACGCACCCGGCCATCCACATGATGTAAAAGAAAACATGATTCATCAGACCAGGCCACCTTCTTCCATTGCAGCTAGCATTAACTTGAGCAATTTGAGCTACAGCTCATCTGTTGGATCGGACCACACAGGCCAGCCTACACTGCATGTGCATCAATGAGCCTTGGCCGCCCATGACTCCCATGACTCACCACTGTTCCTTACTGTAATAAGCCGTACAGTATATTGCCGAAAAGCACATGATGACGACTGTTTGGAACAATTTGAATTATTTTGATTATTTTTCGACTATATACCCGTTTTAAAAGGGTTAATGCAGTGGTTCCCAACCTTTTTTACGCCAAGGCCCACCTCCTCTCTGAATCAACACGGCACGTGGCACGTTTTAAATTAACAAAAACATTTATATTTTAGTTATTATTTACATTCTTTACAACTTAAAAGTACATACTTTGCTCAGTAATACAGTACAGTACAGTAACTTAAATAAGCACAAGTCAACCCTGCCATACCGAATAAGACCACAGGGAGATACCAAAGGACTGAATTTAAAAACTATGCGGATCCATTCAAAATTATTGACATATAACACATTTAACACCACTGATCCTCTCAAACGTCTCAAAAAAACACGCTTGTTCGGCGAGCATCCGTTATAAAACACTCACAATACATTCATTTTGACAACTGCTATGCGAATATATTGAACTATGTTCATGCAGAAATACAATGTTATAGCGATCAGTGAGTGAGTCGAGAGCACACATGCACAGTTTGTTTGCGCATCAATTTGCGCGCCCGCGCATAATGTACGACTGCTGTATGTCACTGTAATCGTCTTTACCTTCATTATCATCGTCATCCATCAAAACCCTTTTAGCGACACAGGTTTTCTTTTTCCAACTGAGAGAGTTTGCGTTTTGAGCACTTTTCAGTCTGGATTTCACAGCAGCATGATGAGAAATGGCCTGGGCTGAACCGAAACAATCACAGAATACGTACGAGAGAGGTGGTGCCTTGTTTTAAATGTATTTTTTAATTAATTTAATTACATTTATTAAATGAAACGTATTAATAATTAAATTAAGGAATTATATTAATATATTTAAATTAATTTTAATTTATCTCGTGGCCCACCTGGAGGATCACTGAGGCCCCCTAGTGGGCCGTGGCCCACAGGTTGGGAACCACTGGGTTAATGCATTGTATTACCAGTTTTTGCATATCTGAGAGCTGAAATTCACAAATTTTTCAGTTCAACATGCTTTTTTTGTTGCAAAAACATAATTTTTAATGCAATTCAACATGTTGACATTTGTCGTTCTTTTACTTCCATAGTGGTCACATTTACCATTTTTGTTCTCCAGCATAGGGGCTTTCACACTGAATAGTTCTAGGAACTCCGTTATAGGAACTAGCCACTAGGATAGTTCCCCAAGAACTAATTTCTCCCCCGGGCCATGTTCCTTGTTGCATTCGCACAGGGAATAGGAACTCTGAAGCAGCCGACAACGGCATCTTTAATCGCGGCATTTACAAATGCTAAAAAAAAACGGTGGATGGAGGATGCCACGATCAGAGCTGTGTTTGCGTAATTTACGCAACAGAAAGAGCAAAAAGTGGGGCTAAGAGACGAATCTCCTATGACAACTTTCAGTATTACATATCATTGAGGTGGAGAAAAGAACACAACCCTGCAGACAGCAGGTAAATGCAGTTAGCACTGTTTTCCATGTGTGTGAAGTAATGCTTACACAGCTTTTTAAAAATGCCAGGTGCCGGTGTTTGACGTGTTTGAGCTGTGCTTCATATATTGCTACACTACTGACAATAGACAATTGACCTTTTTTGCACAGGTAATTTCACCAGAACTTCACATGAAGACTACAAGGCATATACACAGTGTTAATAAGAATTCATTGTACTGTAGACAACTTTGTCTTTATAATGGCAACTTTCGCAAGAATCGGCAGAGTTGTTACAATTAATAGTCAATGTGAGTTTGATTTACTGAAGCATAACCAGCAAAAACATAATTCAAGGACACATATCACTGCTTGCCATGACATTCAGTTGCCATACATAAAATAAGCATTTTATAATATATAAATTATATAATCATTCTGCCCTATAGTGTATAGAAAAACAAGTGTGCTTCTTTGAAAATGGCCCTATTTACAAAACCGAAACCCTCTGCTCTACTCTTTGAGAATAACCTTTCATATTCTGTATGCTCTGCTTCCTGTTGTGTGTTGAATGCACTTCTCTGCAAGTGATGCAATCTAAAGAAGCAATTAGACAAATGGCATATACACTCAAGTAATGCACCTTCCTTTATCTATTTCAAGAAAACTTTAGACTATAGATTGAGTGTATTCATTAAAAAGTCCTCAAGCTATCCTCTATTTCCTGGATCCATTACAATGCGGCTGTGATCTAGATTCTATGCCAGTCCTCTATGCCCTGACTTTTCTCATTTTCTTCACTTCGACCTGCTTGCAGAGTACTTTGTCTTGTAAAAGCTCCAAAAAAGACTGTGGGACCGCTTTGAGGGTTCCTTCGGGCCTCGACAATACTCAGGAAGTCAGGCTGCTTGGTGTTTATGTGTGTCAGTGTGTGTGTCCTTTCTTCTGACCTACATTTGGAAAACCAGACTGGGACTGCAAGGTTCATATGTGGTTAAAATAAACATTAACTCTGCCAAGTAATATCAATGTGGTCCTGCAATTTCTGAGGAAGAAAAGGCAATCCATCCCCAAAGGTTTCCAGTACAGTCAGACTCAGACTATGACTCCATGGCATTGGTTCATCTCAGCATTTGGCAGAACAATCAGAGGGTGATAGTGATACCTGTTCCCTTTTCTCGGAAGATGTGTGGCTTAAGTCATTATTCAACTGTATGAACTCACTTCCTGCACATTTCCCGGAGCCATTTTACCATTTACAGATAAATTCAGCACCACTCCCATATCTTCAAATTATTAGCTAGATCTAAATGCAGTTTTTTGCTATATATTTTATAGGATATGTATTCAGCATAGCAATTTGAAAAACAGTTTGCAATAAAAATCTGTCAGCAGTATATTAAAGGGTTAGTTCACCCAAAAATGAAAATTCTGTCATTTATTACTCACCCTCATGCCGTTCCACACCCGTAAGACTTTCGTTCATCTTCGGAACACAAATTAAGATATTTTAGTTGAAATCCGACGGCTCCGTGAGGCCTCCATAGGGAGCAATGACACTTCCTCTCTCAAGATCCATTAAGGTACTAAAAACATATTTAAATCGGTTCATGTGAGTACAGTGGTTCAATATTAATATTATAAAGCGACAAGAATATTTTTGGTGCAGCAAAAAACAAAAAACAAAATAACGACTTATTTAGTGATGGCCAATTTCAAAACACTGCTTCATGAAGCATCGGAGCATAAATGAATCAGTGTTTCGAAACATGATTCAGATCGCGTGTCAAACTGCCAACAGCTGAAATCACATGACTTTGGCGCTCCGAACAACAGATTCGATACACTGACTCATTTGTGCTCCGAATCTTCCTGAAGCATTGTTTCGAAATCGGCCATCAATAAATAAGTCATTATTTTGGGGGGTTTTTGGCGCACCAAAAATATTCTCATCGCTTTATAATATTAATATTGAACCACTGTACTCACATGAACCGATTTAAATATGTTTTTACTACCTTTATGGATCTTGAGAGAGGAAATGTCATTGCTCCCTATGGAGGCCTCACGGAGCCATCGGATTTCAACTAAAATATCTTAATTTATGTTCTGAAGATTAACGAATGTCTTACAGGTGTGGAACGGCATGAGGGTGAGTAATAAATGACAGAATTTTCATTTTTGGGTGAACTAACCCTTTAAGATATTGGATGTTTCTCTTGCATAATCGGATATGCTTATGCTCAAATTTTTAATAAAGGCCTTTTCTTTACTAAAAGAGGTCAACAAATGACCGCTGAGATGGGAATTATGAAATCTTCCAGTTAATCAGTGAGATGGTGTGAGGTTACTGTCAGTGCCTTGTAATCATTTTTTTTTTTTTCAATTATGTGTGAGTCATTTTAAGAGGTTACTTACTGATTCCGTTCAACTTGTAGAACCAATTTCACGTCCTGGGCTGACACCAGAATCTCCCCCCTCTCTGGGAACTGGTCCTGATGAGAAGGAAATTACAGATTAATTTCAGAAAATCTTACTTTTTTACTTTTCAGATCAGAAAATCATACTAATCTTACAGCACTATTGTTTTCAACATTAATAATAATTAGTAATGTTACTTGAGCATAAAATCAGCATATTAGAATTATTTCTGAAGGATCATGTAACACTAAAGACCACAGTAATGGCTGCTGAAAATTCAATAATAATAACTGTAATTTCATGTATGTAATAATATTTCTCAATATTAATGTTTTACTGTATTTTTGATCAAATGAATGCAGCGAGAACTGAATGTTAGTGTAAATTTAAATAAATATTCAAAATTTCAATGGAATGCTGACTTCAAACCCTGTAAGCGTTATGATTTAGAGATATTGTCAGTGTTTTTTAAATCTTCAATAATACTCGCACCTCTCCTGTTCAACCTATATATGCTGCCACTGAGCCAAATAATGAGAAAGAACCAAATTGCATATCACAGCTATGCAGATGACACCCAGATTTACCTAGCCCTATCACCTAACGACTACAGCCCCATTGATTCCCTGTGCCAGTGCATTGATGAAATTAAAAATTACTGTTTGCATTTTATTTATCTTTTTATTCTTTTAATTCCTTTTCCTGTTTTTATTTCATTTTTAATGTATTTTATATCTTTTATGTATCATCTTGTTATTTCTGACTTTTAATGCATTTTAAATATTGCTGTCTGGTTGAAAGAGCTGGGAGAATTAGGAAAAAAGCATTTGTGATTAGGTTAAAATTTGGTAAATTTGGATAAGGGACAAACCATGGGGAAATTTGAGCTGTGGTGCATGGTTAAGATATCTCTGGATTACAGTCAGGACACTTTCCAAAGGGGGAAATTTCCAAAGGGGAAATTTGAACTGCGTTGCATAGATAAGATATCTCCGGAAGGGGGATTAGGGCTGTGTGGCGCAGTTTGAGGTGTCTTGGCAAAAGGGGAGATTGAAACTTTGTTTATCACTTTAAAGTGCCTTAACAGGTAGCAGTCCTATCGTGTGAGGAAGATCCATTTAGATCCGTTCTTATGGATAGATCCATTTAGATCCACTCTGACGGACAACAACAACAACAACAACAACAAAAAAACTCCCTAAGACTTCCTAGCTCTTCCATCCAGATAGCAAAATTCTCTGTTTTTACTGTTATTTATATTCCTTATGTTCTAATTTCATTCTTCTTCTTTATGTAAAGCACTTTGAATTACCATTGTGTATGAAATGTGCTATACAAATAAAATTGCCTTGCCTTGCCTAATATGGAAGTCAAATCCTCAGTAAAGAGCTCTCTCCAAAAAAATTTCAACCATGTCACCCAAAACAACTAGTCTTTTTTGAAAAGAAAATTAGCTTCTTTTTTGCACACTTAAAGCCTGCCATAAAGAGACATTGTGTTGAAGCCAACGGACCAGAGCTAGTGTTTAGCATGTGTTTGCTCTGGATGCCCTGATTGTGGTTAGCTGTGCTAGCAGATAAAATGGGTAGGAGGCTGATGACTTTGATCCTCCGTGTAAACCCTTTCCAAGAAGTCAGACATCAGTAGACATGAACTCCTCCCTCAAGCCATGAAAAGTCCTACGATACAAATGGAAAATCTCTTAGTCCAGCGGCAACCAAAGTCAGTAAGATGTTCAACAGACCTTGGGGAGAATGCTGTATAAACAGTCCCCCTATAGGGACCACATATGAAATGACTGGAGCAGCGGTGAAAAGGGATGATTCCAAATGCGAAACATCTTGCTGCTAGCACATTCTGAGAAAGTAATTTGATGGTGGCAGTGTTTGTGAATTATTACTATCCTGCTTGCTATTGCTCATACAGCAAGATTGAAGATGATAAAATCAGCAAAAAAAAAAAAAAAAAAAAAAGCAATTAGACTTACAATAAAGGGGGGACTCAAGATATATCGAGGTACAGGAGAGACCAGAACACCCCAGAAACCACATAACAATGACCTTGGAAACTAACCACAACAGCTTAGAAACTTTTGCATAGCCAAACCACCACTCCTAATATCTTTATAAAATGTAGAAATCACATAGCAACACCCTGAGCAACCACAAAGCAACACCCTGTCAGTTTCTAATGCAACTGTGGAGGGATTATTGAAAAATAAAGACATATTTTCTATGTGAAGAGAGGATGCATTAGAAACCACAGGACTACACGTACAGACATCTGTCAGAATGTTCTATCCTGAGGGGGAGTTTCGCTCCATGGGATAAAGGAAGACGAGGAGGTTTGAGAAAAGTTCACATCTCACAAATCATACAGGGAAAGGTTGAGATGGAAGAAATGAGGAGTTGAAGAGGGGGTCACTTTTTCCTGAACATGCAATCACTTACCGACCCCAAGAGCTTCATGCCGCCAAGGCCGGATTTATGCATTGGCATTCTAAGCATGTGCATATGCTCACAATAATAATGATTATTATTATTCTAATGCTAAAACTCTGTAAGACAATTACTTTTAACATTTAAAATATTGTCACTGTCAGGCAGAAATCTCTTATTCTATTTTTTGTCATTATAATATATATTTTTTTCATAAATCATTACTATTGGTCACCCTTTACCTCTATCTGTGGATTTTCCAAATATTTAACCAATGAAAAGTATTAAAAACAGCTTGAGACTAAACCTCATAACTCCACCCGCGTCTTGAATCTTGAATGAAGTGTCACACACAGTTTGGACTGTCTATGCTTGCTTGCAATGCAAAGGTAAATAAAGTACTGGTTGTTTGAATAAGAACAGTGTTCCTTTACTTAAGAAACACTATATATATATATATATATATATATATATATATATATATACACAGGTGCTGGTCATATAATTAGAATATCATCAAAAAGTTTATTTATTTCTCTAATTCCATTCAAAAAGTGAAACTTGTATATTATATTCATTCATTACACACAGACTGATATATTTCAAATGTTTATTTCTTTTAATTTTGATGATTATAACTGACAACTAAGGAAAATCCCAAATTCAGTATCTCAGAAAATTAGAATATTGTGAAAAGGTTCAATGTTGAAGACACCTGGTGCCACACTCTAATCAGCTAATTAACTCAAAACACCTGCAAAGGCCTTTAAATGGTCTCTCAGTCTAATTCTGTAAGCTACACAATCATGGGGAAGACTGCTGACTTGACAGTTGTCCAAAAGACGACCATTGACACCTTGCACAAGGAGGGAAAGACACAAAAGTTCATTGCAAAAGAGGCTAGCTGTTCACAGAGCTCTGTGTCCAAAAAAACATTAATAGAGAGGCGAAGGGAAGGAAAAGATGTGGTAGAAAAAAAGTGTACAAGCAATAGGGATAACCGCACCCTGGAGAGGATTGTGAAACAAAACCCATTCAAAAATGTGGGGGAGATTCACAAAGAGTGGACTGCAGCTGGAGTCAGTGGTTCAAGAACCACTACGCACAGACGTATGCAAGACATGGGTTTCAGCTGTCGCATTCCTTGTGTCAAGCCACTCTTGAACAACAGACAGAGTCAGAATCGTCTAAAGACAAAAAGGACTGGACTGCTGCTGAGTGGTCCAAAGTTATGTTCTCTGATGAAAGTAAATTTTGCATTTCCTTTGGAAATCAGGGTCCCAGAGTCTGGAGGAAGAGAGGAGAGGCACACAATCCACGTTGCTTGAGGTCCAGTGTAAAGTTTCCACAGTCGGTGATGGTTTGGGGTGCCATGTCATCTGCTGATGTTGGTCCACTGTGTTTTTTGAGGTCCAAGGACAACGCAGCCGTATACCAGGAAGTTTTAGAGCACTTCATGCTTCCTGCTGCTGACCAACTTTATGGAGATGCAGATTTCATTTTCCAACAGGACTTGGCACCTGCACACAGTGCCAAAGCTACCAGTACCTGGTTTAAGGACCATGGTATCCCTGTTCTTAATTGGCCAGCAAATTCGCCTGACCTTAACCCCATAGAAAATCGATGGGGTATTGTGAAGAGGAAGATGCTGAAGAAGAAGAGCTGAAGGCCACTATCAGAGTAACCTGGGCTCTCATAACACCTGAGCAGTGCCACAAGACTGATCGACTTCATGCCACGCTGCATTGCTGCAGTAATTCATGCAAAAGGAGCCCCAACTAAGTATTGAGTGCTGTACATGCTCATACTTTTCATGTTCATACTTTTCAGTAGGCCAAGATTTCTAAAAATCCTTTCTTTGTATTGGTCTTAAGTAATATTCTAATTTTCTGAGATACTGAATTTGGGATTTTCCTTAGTTGTCAGTTATAATCATCAAAATTAAAAGAAATAAAAATTTGAAATATATTAGTCTGTGTGTAATGAATGAATATAATATACAAGTTTCACTTTTTGAATGGAATTAGTGAAATAAATCAACTTTTTTGATGATATTCTAATTATATGACCAGCACCTGTACACACCCTGGACCACAAAACCAGTCATGAGGGTCAATTTATTAAAAATGAGATGTATACATCATCTGAAAGCTGAATAAATAAGCTTTCCATTGATGTATGGTTTGTTAGTATAGGACAATATTTGGCCCAAGATACAACTATTTGAAAATCTGGAATCTGAGGGTACAAAAAACTCTAAATATTGAGTAAATCGCCTTTAAAGTTGTCCAAATGAAGTCCTTAGCAATGCATATCCATTCACAAAAAAATGCATTTTTTATATATTTATGGTTGGAAATTTATAATATCTTTACAAAAGATCAAATATACCCGTGCGACTCATTACTGGTTTTGTGGTCCAGGGTCACATATATATAAAGGCAAATTTTTTAATTCAAAAATGTATTTTGCCTATGTCACAATATGAGGTAAACTGGCCCTGTATGCCGCTGTCAAAAAGACAAGTGAAGGCACAAGTGAAGATGTCAGAGGACAGCAGGAGAAATGGATGTTAGAAAAGGGGAGATGAAAGATGAAGACATAAACACAAGACTGCTTGAAGTGATTGTACAGAAGTGTAGATGACAGAAGTTGTCGTAATATTCTGTGTGAAGTCTCTTAAGTAATGCAGTTGGAATTCAGATCCCCAGACTCAGCAGTCAAAACATGTCGGCACACCCTAAATCTGTTATCGTTTAACATTTCATTCTTGTCAAATACTTGATTTGTGTTCGTTTTATTTGCACTCTATGTCACAGGCACAGCCAATTTAGTCTAGGTCACTTTGGACTAAAAAATCATCTTCTGAATAGTAGGTACAAATAAAATGTACTTATTTCCCCAGACACCTTCCACCTAATGACGATATATTGCTTAAAAAAAAAGTTTAGATTAAGCAAACCCTTTCGGACACCTCTCTAGACTCTTCATCACCTCAGTTTAAATATTTATATGAGGGGAATCAGTTGTTCCGCTGTTGACATGATTACATCTGAATGATAAATGAAAGAGCAACACAAAGCCAGGGAGGTGGGCATTGATGTGCGTGGTATCCGCAGTCCCAGAGCTCATGCTGGGCTGTAAGCTTGTAGTCTTTTGAAAGACTGCACCATACTGGGGCTTTACATTTGTGCCTAAGCATGCATATCAGCTGAACATTTTCATACTTAAAACATATCAAAAAGAACATTTTTAAGGAATAGCAACTCACCTTCATGTTTCTAAACCTGTAATAATTTTGTTTTGTTTTTTAAATAAAATACAAAAAGAGAAGTTAAGCAGAATTTCAAATCGTCTTAAGCTTAATAATAACTTTGGCTACGTTCAAACTGTAGGCAAAAGTGGCCCAAATCTAATATTTTTGCTCTTCAAAAGTTTGGTAACATTACAATTTTTTTAATGTTTCTGAAAGAAGTCTCTTATGCTGACCAAGGTTGCATTTATTTAATCGAAAATACAGTAAAAATGATTACCATTTAAAATAATTGTTTTCTATTTTAATACATTTAAAAATGTAATTTATTCTTATGATGACAAAGCCTAATTTTCAGCATCATTACAGTGTCACATGATCCTTCTGAAATAATTCTAATACGCTGATTTGCTGATCAAGAAATATTTAAAATGTTAAGCAGCACAACTATATTTTTAACATTGATAATAATAAGAAGAAATGTTACCTGAGCAGCAAATCAGCATCTGAAGAATCATGTGACACTGAAGACTGGAGTAATGATGCTAAAAATTCAGCTTTGCCATCACAGGAATAAATTATTTTAAAATATATTCAAATAGAAAACAGTTCTTTTAATTTGTAATAATATTTTAAAATATTTTTTACTGTATTTTTGTCTAAATAAATGCAGCCTTTGTGAGCATATTACGAGACTTCTTTCAAAAACATTAAAAAGTTAAAACAGGCACTGTATATAACTCATGTCTGTTTTGTTTGTTTTTTTCTCTTTATAACAATGTGAACAGCACAAACCACAAGGAATCTGATCTTTTTGATTCTGTTTTGGGCCATTTCTGTACCTGGTCCTAAATCAGATACAAGTCTCATGTTTTGCAATACACTTTCATTGATTTAAAAAGAGCACCAGAAACATTTATTTTTTTTTTTAAAGTACTCCTTTTGAGTTTTATTGAAGAAAGAAAGTCAAACGGGTGAACTATATCCCTTTAAATGTGCTGACTTTTCAAAGCACCCTGTTTACGATTACTCTTCCAAATGATGTAATGATCTGTATCAATGCATTTTAGGTTAGGCAATCCCACACTGAAATAATGAATTCTGGCAATGAGAGCTGGAGGGGTCGAAAATAACGTATTGCCGTATGAAGTGTTTTGAAAACATTGCAAATATAGAGATGCATTCAAATTTGAAGTGTTTTCACACTCTCTTTTTCACACAACCTGCTTCCACGAACGCCAGCTTGTGCTTTGGTTAATATTCTGATAAGTTTAGAAACATGACATTCTTTTTCAGAGATGAGAGCATGATAGCACATAATAGCAAGCTGGGACCACAGAGGAACTTCATGAAAGTGTGTTTACATCAGCTGAGGGAATCAAAGGAAATGTGATTTCACGTTAAATCTTTTCGCTTTTCAGTGTGACAAACTGTCCCAGTTTCATATTCGCTTGGTAAGGAAGCTAATTCTCAGTTTTTTATGCATACATTTTCCTTTGAACTTACTGGACACATTTTGACTAATGGAGGTAAGAAATTATTGAGCTTCCCGGCACTACACATGAGACCTTTTATAGCACAGTTATCAGCTTTTGTAGACAGACGGCTGTGAGAGATGTGAAATCAGCTATGAGGACAATCTTTTTAATATAACCTGTCTGCCATTAAGGGAGCTGTGCGCACCAGATCAAATTTACCACAGTCTCCTCATGACATTCTATCCTGAAGGGCTCATCATCACTCATTCTTCGTGTGTGACTATGTCAAAGAGGAGTCACAAGAGATGATTTGTGGGAAATTAACTGGGGCTAAAGTCAGCTAGCCACATCCCGATGGTTCAAACCAATGGCTCCTGGCTATCAAATATAGGATTTTGATAGAGGTTACTCTTCTATATTTTATCTAAGACCTCAGTCTCAGACTTTTTCAGTTTATTCTGGCCAAGAACTTGCTTAGACAGGAAGAGACTGTCTTACCGACATGTCAGCAACACAGTTTGTTTTGGTTTTTCGGAAATATGTAGATTTTGTGTAGATTTTAAGTTTGTAAGAATGTTCCTAAGTGCAATTCTTGAAATTTATTTAAAGTGCCCCCTATTATGGGTGCCCCTAAAATGTAAAGGTTCCTAATTTTGTTTTGGAGGTCTCCTATAGCTTTACATGCATCCAAGGTCAAAAAAGTCCAGTCTGTTGTGAATTTTCTACTGCTGCGGTTCTCAAAGTGGGGTTAATTTGTTACAGCTTACCGTTTTTTTTCTGGACTATAAGTCGCGTTTTCTTTATCATCTGAAACATGCATGCTATTTATTCCAAAGTGACTTGTACAATGCATTTAATGTCAAATAACCAAAAAAGTAGGCACTTAAGAGTTTCTATATAGACATATTTCTCATGTCTGTGAGTCAAGTATTCGCTGAGTTTTGGGTTATTTTTGTGCATGTGCGCCAGAAAGATGTTCAAGAAGACAGAGATGGCAAAAAGTGCATCCTGTTGTTTTCTTTACTTCTCAAAGGCATGATATTTTGTAGTCATTTTTAATGTACACAAATAAAAAATAGACACTTTGCCGTTTTGAATGATCTACTCTTATCTGTATGACCATAAATAACAGATTATGAATTTGTTTCCACAGCTGAGGAAAAAATGTAAGTGATCGTGGCAGCGTCTCGCACATGCTCACAATATGGCAGTTCTTGCACTGCTAATTTGATGCTAATTTGTTCATCATCAAAATAAAATAGCCAAACATATAAAAAGTTCTGCCTAATTTAATTCTGTCTGTTCTACACTATGAAGGCAGTGCCGGTCAGTCATTATACTGTCGACTTATTGTTATTCCAATCTCGTTTTTTCCGTATGTGAAGATGCTGATTTACGTGTAGAGCTATATTGGGACTGAAGTATGAAGTTTTCTTTACATAAATAGTTTAGCATCCAAATGTTAAGGTGATGATACACGTGGCAACTTTTTGAGCAATATTGCTGGGCAATGTTGCCGTCAACGTCAACGTCAACAACGTCAACCTGATGAGACACAGGGCAACTAATTAGGGCAACAGACAGTTGGCAGCAACTAATCAGAGAGGAGCAAATCTATTGCCAACCCAATAAATACCTTATTATAGGCACTTTATTTCAACTTTTCAAATATTTTCTTCATTTTTATTAAAAATAAATGCCTTTCCGATCTGATTTGTGATAGAAAAAGGGAGAAGAGCGAGTTCAGCAAAAGGCGGATTCGAACCTGTGTCGATCGCATCAAAAGCTACATTCATGTGCCATACGCCCTACAGCCTACGCTACTACAGACGTTAATTTAACTCCGTCTTTTTAGTATTTAACTGAAAACATTCAGTGGTTTAATTACAGCTTACATGCATTACTTTGGACAGTTGTTGGTATTTTAAGCAATATATGAGGTAAATTCCCTGTTTTGGGTTGACGCATGACAACTTACTAGCGTAAAAAGATATAAGTTCACACTCTTTTTCTCCGCTCCACTGCCGCTGAGAGGCCGCCATCTTGTTTGAATTTTTTCTGAAATCTCCGAACCGGTCACGTGATCGGCTGCTAACATTCTGATTGGAGGATCTCAAAAAATTGCCCACAACCGATCTAATGTATCCAGATATAAATTTGTTGCTCATTCTCAATGGGAAAGTGCCCAAGCAACGTTGCTCGGCTACATTGCCCGGCAACATTGCTCAAAAAGTTGCCCCGTGTATCAGCACCTTTAGGCTACATATTGAATATGGAAACTTTGGACCGAATGAGAAATGCTGGAGCCCAAAGTCTGTGCAGTTTCTGATTTGATTCAAATTAATTTGTTTAGATTGGCATTTAAAATAAATGTTGTCTGTATATTATTATTATTTTATACTTAGTTTTCGTTCTTGTTTTGTTCTGAATACCATTAATTTAAGGATTTGCTGTAGAGTGAGGGGAAGTAATACGCCGAGGCTACATTTTATGCATGTGTATGTGCGTGCGTGTGTTTTTCAACAACGCAACAAAGTTTGACACACTCAGGACAGGTGCAACTTATTTTCTGGAAAATACTGTAAATTATAAAACTGTGCTGTATTATTAAAAAGTTCATAGGGTGGAGACAGGGACAGAGCCGTACCCACCATTGAGGTCCCCGAGGTCCGGACCACTATAAAGTGTATATAATGAAAGTTATTGAAAAATTGCCAAATATTCACTCTAATTTGGTGCTGCAAGGATACTACACATTGCGATGATAACCAACCTTTTCATCTGAGCTGCTTTAGTGGACTAACACCGCTCATCAATGTCAAAATGTTTGAGATGAAATCAAATCAAAGTAGGTGGGCTTAATGGTCACAGAAGTGGTGAGATTACATAAATATAGATTATATGATTATTATTATTTTTGTATAAATATAGGTTATATGTTTGTTTGAATATTGAACCATTAATTGAACAGCTTAGTCCAAAACATTGATTAATTCAGGAAAAAAAGTTGCTGAAACTGATCTTTGATGCTCAGACAAATTGTTCATATGCCTCTGGACACAGAAGAATTGCATTGGCATTTGACTGAAATGTAACATCTATGCAAAATAAACCTTGAAACATTTTTCATTTGAGGCCATTCCTGTTTGGAATGTGTGATTGTGCATTGTCGACAATAAGCATAAACATTCTGCATTTCCATTTTGTAGTGTGGATCATTCATTGTAACATTTAAACTGATTCTCATGTTTAAGAATCTGTTTTCTGCTTGACAAATAATTCATGCCACTGCCCACTGACATGGTTTTAAAGCTACTGTTATCCAATATTTTTGGCCTTCAAACACCTTAAAATGCACATGTGTAGATCAGGAAAATCTAAAATTTCTCGGGGGGCATGCCCCCAAACCCCCTAGCAAGATCAGTTTTGGGAGCTCAACTCTGGATGGAGACCATTTGTGCAACAACAACAACAACAACAAAAAAGATATATATTGTGTCCATTAACCCCCACATTAACTTTGGGCTCTGTTATAAATATGAGGGGTTGGAAATGTTTTTCCAACCCCTCATACAGGGGTCCCTGGCTCCAAACATTTTGAGAACCCCTGGTTTAGCGAATTCGGCCCCTTATCACAGGACAGCGTAACAGTACAATTTTCCAATTGGTTTTCAAATCTTCATTGGCTTTGTAGTGTTCAGTGGTTGAACATATAATAAAAACATCTTTACTTGACAGTTGTTTTTTACCCTTATTAAAAAAAAGTATATTTCATACTAGGGTTGCATGATTAATCAATCAATCAATAAAATCGCAATGTGAGCATGCACAATTTCTAAACCGCAGAAAGCATGATTTTTACGTCAACTCTCTCAGTATGCAATCTGAAAGCAGCACACCTAAATCTATCGCGAGAACAGAACAGAGCGGATTTAACGTTATGACATGGAAGAAAGCACAGAAACAGGGATGGTGAATTCAGGGCAGGCTAAGGACTTGTCCAAAAAAATCAACATGCATGGTTTGGGAATATTTTGGATCCAGTAGAGATGATGTATCAGGAAGTTGAGGTATAGGAACTTAGTTATAGGAACTAGCCACCAGAGCGGTTTCCAGAGAACTAAATGTTCCCCTAGGGCCATTTTCCTGGCAATTTTTTTCTATTTTTAGTTCTTGGGGGATGGCCTTAGTGGCTAGTTCCTATTACCATGTTCTAGATATGTGTTTTTTAAGCATTTAACTTCTTTTTCTTGAGCGCTGAGTGGAAACGCCGTGTCATGCGCTAGATGCTGCAAAAGATGTGAACACAGTAGTTAAAGACGTCCGTCGAACACGTTTAAATAGAAAAACATTTGCACATTCCGAATCAGGTGAACAAAAATTGATAATACGGGCATTTGCAAACTGCACAACATATGAAAAGAGTTATAGAGCATAAAGATATAACGGACGCCATCACATATCATTTATGCATAGATATGGTGCCTGCAATTATATGTGTAAAAAAAATATAGTTTCGAAACCGTGAAAATCTTTTGATTACATGATTACATTATTTGCTAACTGCATTCTTTAAATTGTAATGTTGACATCCATTCTCCGTAACGCTGCTTTGAAACAATATGTATCGTGAAAAGCGCTATACAAATAAATTTTCAAAATCGAAATCACAATATTGATCATAAAGTTGTGAGAGTATTTCTTTGTCTATATTGCACAGCCCTAATTCATACACTTACTGTACAATTCAGATCAAGATGGTTCAATGTACAAAGTGCATTATAGAGAGGACACAAACAATCACATATTCACACATACACTCACTTAAAGGGTTAGTTGCCCCAAAAACTGACATTTCTGTCATTAATTAATCACCCTCATGTCGTTCCAAACCCGTAGAGACATTTGTTTATTTTCAGAACACAAATTAAGATATTTTTGATTAAATCCGAGTTTTTTTTTTTATCCCCCATAAAAAGCAATGAAATTACCACATTCAATGTCCAAAGAAGTAGTAAAAACATTGTTAAAATAGTCCACGTGACTACAGTGGTTCAACCTTACTGTTATGAAGCGACAAGAATACTTTTTGTGCGCAAAAACAAACGACTTTATTCAACAATTTTTCCTCTTACCTGTCTCCCCCTGTCGTCAACTGCGGAGCAGAGGAAAAATTGTTGAATAAAGTCAGTATTTTTGTTTTGTTTTTGTGCACAAAAAGTATTCTTGTCGCTTCATAACATTAAGGTTGAACCACTGTAGTCACGTGGACTATTTTAATGATGTTTTTACTACTTCTCTGGACCTTGAACGTGGTAATTTCATTGCTTTTTATGCAAGATAAAAACCTCTCGGATTTAATCAAAAATATCTTAATTTGTGTTCTGAAGATGAACGAAGGTCTTGCGGGTTTAGAACGACATGAGGGTGAGTAATTAATGACAGAAATTTTTGGGGGAACTAACACATTAAACCTAACCTTAGCACACATAGCTGGATGCATACTATGACTTAATTACACACATTCTTCACATTCCCCTCACAAAGACCTGCCAAATCTTTGAATGTCTATCTTTTGAACATGTCCGGACAGTTTTGGAATGAAAATATGACTCACAACACACTTGGAAAAAAAAAACCTTGATGATCTACAAAAGAAACATTTGAATGAATATATTTTTGGTTAGCTGTTCTCATGCACATCCATCTCTCACCAAAAGTGAGTCATCTGTCCAACAAAACAACACTGAATGAAGAAACATTATTAAATAATAAAACTGTCCATGTCTCAGTTAGTTTTTGTATTCTCCTTTGTGTGCCGATGTTTGTGTGCGTGTGTGTCTGAGCATTCAGTGCTGCTTTTCTAAACTCCCTACATTTTATATAAGATTTGCTGAACCTTACAAAAGGCGACATTCAGCTGGAGCATCCGGACTGTGCCAGACTGTTATTATGTGGCTTATCAATTCTTTAACACACCTACCTACCTTCAGACTACCACACAAACGCACACTCACATAAAAAAAGCCTATTAAACCAGTTCATAAAAGTTTGTAATTACATATTCTTTATACGAGGAACATGTATTAACCTACTTGTGAGAATGACCCAAATGGCAGGCGGGTTCATCTCAGGGACCTACAGCCTGAGACAAATGAGCCTATTTCGTCATAGCTGCAAATTCTGCAGCAACTTCAACTACTTCACTTCTTAAAGTGGGACTTCAGACTCAAATCAATTCAAATGTTGGCTTTACTTCTGGAGGTCAAAAAAGTGTAACACTTTCAGTGCAAACCTGGAAAGAAGAGGAGGATAGAAAAAAATGCCTTTGGATGTAGAGAAAGGACAGGCGGAGAAGGAGTTAGAGGGATAAAATAAAAAAGATAGAGCCATACGGAGAGTGACTGTGATGGAGCAGCGAATGAAAGGGAGGAGAGAATGATTGATAGTGAAAGCCAGAAAGAGAGATAGAGGAGAGAAGAAAGGAACGTAGGGTTGGGGGAAACAAATCCAATTCCTTGCAGGATTGCTGATGTCAAACGTGCTTATTTTGTAATCCTTCCAAGTAAATTCTCACTTTTGTTCTTTCGGTTCTTGTTCTCTGAATGAATCATAACTTCACATTTTACCTTGAGTCTACTGTTCTGAGTATCAATCATCATATTCTATCAGGGGGAATTAAAATTAAAAATGAGGAGTTATGCAAATAACATAAAAGCACAAACACAGAAACAAAATGTTTTGTACGTAATTTGCAATGCACAACTGTTTATTGAAGCTCAGTCTCTTCATAGTAATCCTTTAGTCTTTTATTCGTTCCTCTGTTCGTTCATCATCTACTTTTCCAAGGGATAATGTTTATTTTTCAGAGCAGAGATCTAGAAAGATCTAAGGAACTGTCCCTTTGTAAGCACACTGCATTTTCAAAAGTTGCAAAGCTCACATATATATTATTATGTCCATATTATATTATTATTATTATTGATTGTGATATTCTGGAAATACACTTGCTGTAAATTCTGGCCATTCAAGTAAATTTTGCCTCTCATTCAGAGATTTATTTTCAGGTATAATAAACAAAAAACAAAAATACAAAAACAAAACACTAAAATTTCAGCTGTTTAATTGCTTAATTTCACAATAAATATCGATGACTTTGAGTGGTCTTAATAAAAGTGGCAAATCAGATCAGTCTCACATTTTCAGCCTCTTTGGAACAGCCATTGGGATATTTAGTCAAAAATCAAATACGGCTCAACACTCAGGAATATAATTTCTACTGTCATGTATGTTGGAGGCACCAACATACATGACCCCATCTGGGTTGCTTCTCAGCAGGAAGGACTGGAAAATTTGTCATCGAGGGTTCATCATACTGGCTGAATCCAAACTGGCAGGTCCATGAGAATATTTTCCAGCAGTACAGTGACACAAAGCAAAAACATAAACTTAATTAAATAAAAAAGGTTTGTATTCTGAAATAATTTGTGTATAACTCAAGAGAAAAGGCCAAAGCAGTTATATATATATTGCACTCTTAATGAATGTGGTAAATGTTAAGTATTAACAAACCTGACAATTATCTCAGATATCAAACATAACTCATTAGACTTGGCTCGTGTTGGTGTGCTCATTATAAATAGCTTGCGCAGTGTCTGGAAAAATATTTTGAACATCTTAGTAAAAAATCTAATTTATGCCTTCTCTGAGTCAATACCAGACAAAGTTAGAAGTATTTGGATACTAAAAGACCTTTTTGGACACTGAATTTGCACGTAGAATGCCTATTTTCAATTAACTTCACTTTTGAGCCATTTTCTGCAATTACTTTCAGACATTAACAATGAACATGAATGGCAATCGTAAACTTTACAAATACAATGTTTCTGCTTTGTGATTTGAAATCTAACACATCTCTTTTAGTGAAATGTTTTGCTTGAAAAATATGCGAAATATGCTATATTTCTTTCATATAAATGTCACTTGGTTTAATATTTTGCAAAGATATTTACATTTTGTGTCTTACGTGTACACGGGCCTTTAAATACTTTATGTGAATGATGTAAATTTAACAAATAAGTGTTTGAGTCCAGGAAAAATGGAAAAACTAGACCATATGCTCAATGCTGGGTGAGACACAAGGAGCCAGAGAGTGATTTTCTTTTGCTATAAGCAGCTAACATTTTTCCTTCATACGCTCAGTGTTCTGGCAGGCGGCCTTGTTCCCCTGCCCCCATCCTTAGGGAAGAGTGTCTGTGTGTGTCTTTGTTTCAGCGTATAAAATTACATCCGCCTGACATGCATTCAGCCAAGCTCCAAACAGCACAGTGACTCATTACATCATCACCAGAAGAGCCAGAAGTTCAATCATATGTCCAGATTCTCACGTCCTGTGAGTGAGCACACATAACATGTGTTTTTCTGTCTATTTGTGTCAACTATTAAGTGAACGTGAGCCTGAGAGAGACACCAACAGAGCTGCGTTCACAGTGAAAGCTATTAAATCGCTTGAGATCGTAGAGCTTATGAGCTGTTGGTTTCTAGTAGGAATCTCCTCACTCCTCACTTTGGTCCTCATCTGCATAAAGTTGAGCTCTGCTCTTGCTGCATTTGGCAACATTCGCTCTAGCCACCAGTGTTGCAGGAAATCGTCAAATCTTATAGAAATTGAATGATATATAACGTATAACGTAATTTATGTTCCAGTAAATTGACTAATCTTACCATACCGTATAACGTAATTCATGTTCCAGTAAATTGACTAATCTTACTATTTCGATGAAATCTGGCAATGAGATTGGTTGTTCCTCTTTACAGATGGTGACATATTCACAGGCTGGACCTAAATGTCAAGGAGTTGCCACCACATCAATAGTCAGCACCAGTAACGAAACAACAGCTGACAGAATCTGTTTGGCTGCAGATACTCCAGATACAAACACGTTTATTCAAACTGAGCACATGCTAACCTTCAAATTTCAGTGGATTTTTCTAATAGAGGATTTTAAATATATAAATACAAATAATCACCCATTCACATGTCTAAATTTGGCTTGTCAATTCAAGTTGCATCATTTACATAAAACAGAAAACTAATGCTGAAAACTTGTATTGCCCCCATGGATCAAAGCGTCAAAGCTGGTCTTTTTTATGCACTGAAAATGTATGGTGATCACAAGTTATGTTTTTTGTTTTGTCTCACCTGGAACTAGTGGTGAGAAAAAATGCCTCTGGTGAGTTATGCCACGGTATGATAATAAGGCCATAATAAATACAGACACTGAACCAAATACTGAAGAATGACAAAATTACCATTTATAACCACACACATAGGACCAGATGTCCATAGATTGAGCATGCAACATACAAACCTAAAAGATCTCTGTGCATTTATAGGAGTCCTACTTTATAATAGGTGGCCTTAACTACTATGTACTTACATTTAAATTAATCATTTGATACAATTCACTTATTGTGTACGTACATGTTTTTACATTGTAGATACTTATATTTTAAAAATACCTGCATGTAATTACATCTGTAATTAATTTATGTAATTACATTCATAATTACACTGTTGACCCATCCCTTACACCTTAACCCACCCTTAAACCTACCCATACCACCAAACCTGTCCCTAATCTTACCCGTATCCCACCTCAATTGCAGCAAAAGTGTTTTGCAATACAATATCAAAACAAAAAAATTATATTGTACCTATATTTTGATGTAAGTACATAGTAGTTAAGGCCACCTAAAGTGGGACCTATATGTAAGCAATAAGGTACGAGAGGCTGTGCTGTATCGTGAATAATTCACAGCTGAAGGGCGCTGTTGCAACCCCTTCAGCCGTCACGATATAGCACTAGCCTTGAGTAGCTTATTGCTTTTATAAAACGGTCACCACACAATACAAATATTAAAGTCAAAAATATGTATCAATGCAACTTTCTTGAAGTAAACTTTCACTAAAAGCCTTCCTTCCACCAGAAAAAAATAGCCCTTGACCGTGAACAGCAACATAAGTTACATTACTACATGATTAGATGGAGGCAAAGTCTTTATAAGTGTGTCAGTCAGTAGCGAAGACTTTTACATTGAAAAGACTGAATTGTTGAACAAATGCTACTGACAAATGCTTTGACTAGCGCTGTCAGTCACGGAAAACCCCTTAACTGTTAAAAGGACAAGATAATACATCGGACATTTAAACTGATTTTTTATTATGAACATAGGACTGACCTGAATGAAAATGCTGAATCTGAATGCGTTAATGCTTATTATTGTATGTTCATCATTGTTCAAATGTAGGTTCAACTGGACTGGGTTTGTTTGAGGCATTTAGCTTGACATTTGCAGGCTTTCTCAGGGTTTCATAACAAGCCAAGCAAGTTAGATGTATCTGAAGGGCATTGAGTTTGAGACTGAACACAGATGTCAATGCAACAGAGAAGAGGGCAGAGAAATAAGACTGAGTGGATGTTCCAGAGGAGTGCAGAAGGATGTGTACTTTCACGTGTGTGGCCGTGTATTACAGAACATGAAATCCAGCAACACTATCCAAGGATAAGAAAGGTCCATTAGAGTGGAAAACTTTAGTAGAGAGAGCTGGGAATTTAAATCAGCCAATGGGAATGGATTCATCTGGGCAGGTCAAACTATTTCACTAGTGAACTTTATGGATTATTTATTAGATATAAATATATTTATATGGTGTTTTCAATGGCCAATACAGACAACTGGAGAGTGGGTGGTTGATATACATGGTATATAATATTAATATCTAGATGGCGGATATATGGGTAAGTAGATGAAGTACTGGGTAGAATAATACTTCAAGCTATACTCCAGAACTGTTACCACTGAATGCTCATCATGCAACAACTGGACAATAAAGAAACATGATGAGAGCAGGTGCCTGAAACCCCACAACATTGTTGTCATTGATTTGAACAAAAGGGGCCTCTTTTAGATCCTTCAGAAGGCAGGCAGGCAGTCTCCTATGCTGCACAGAATCATCAAACTCTTCCAAGAAAACATGAAGGGAAACCTTTTTAGTTGCTTGTTAGAAACTCTGAATGTTAGGACACCTGCAGTGGCCAAAAACAAGTGTCTGTCTGGATTCCAGGCCTTCCTCCTAATGGAAGAATCTAAAATACACACCAACACAGTTCGTCGACAAGCTTTTATAACTTAGATAATAAGAACCAAAACCCTAGGGTGCTTATCAGGAGCTGCTTTCTGGTAGTGACGCCACTACTACCAGCTGCAAGAGGAAACAACTACATCCTCCAAAGTACCCAACGGACTTGCTTGTAAGACACTGGCTTAACTATTCTCATGAAGAGAAAACTCGCTATGTTGAAACGCTCGCCACAGTGCTGAAATCCACAAAAACATTGACCAGGCAGCATCCACTCTTGCTCAACTTTCCGAATGTGCTTGGAAATGTGACAATCAAGACAGCAGTGTATGATATGTCTTTAGTACACTATCTAACTAAATGTCACCATTGTGAGGAATGTCCTGACAGTATGGATAAATAAAACTGATGAATATTTTATGTTATATATATAAGAATATCTCTGCGTTGAATATTTAAACAGTTTTTTTTATTATCGTTACCTAGTGCCTTACCTTAAATGCAGTTTCAGTCTCTTGCTGTGCTGTGTCGTGAGAGATCCAGTGTGCTGTCACTCTCTGTCCTCTGTCTACCACTGAAAGGAAAGAAATTCACAGATCATGGGAAGGAAAAAAAATGTGTACTGACATTTCACCCTCACTTTTAGGGTCAATGGCATATAAGAGTGTCCATGAAAAAAAAAATCCAAGAAAAGTAAAAATGAGCACAAAATTACAGTAAAGACATTTAAAATTTATATTTAAATTTCAAATATATGCTGTTTGTTTGAATTTACTATACATCAAAGAATCCTGAAATAAAATCCACATATATGTTAAGCAGCACAATCGTTTTTAACATTGATAATGATAAGAAATGTTACTTGAGCACCAAATCAGCATATAAGAATGATTTCTGAAGGATCATGTGACACTGAAGACTGGAGTAATGATGCTGAAAATTCATTTTATTATATAATTAAATAGAAAACAGTTATTTTAAATTGTAATATTATTTCACAATATTATTGATTTTACGTTATTTTTGATCAAATAAATGCAGTCTTGGTAAATATTTTCAAAAAAAAAATAAAAAAAAAATAAAATCTTATTGACCCCAAACTTTTGAATTGTAGTGTATTTTTTATTTTATCTTTTTTAAACAAATATTATACATTATTTCATCTATAATTCATTTCAAAGTTCAATAAAGTGGTTGTGCCATATGACATTTTGTTCTGACCTTGTCATGTGACAAAAAAAGCAAAAAGGATCTGGTATTCTCTGAGATTTATTGAATTCATGGGGCATGGTCAGGTTTCTGTTCGTGCCCTGAGATTAAATCTTTCAGGCGTCCCAGACTATTAACCATGTTTGTGCTGTTATCAAGCCTGAAACCTTATAAAGGTTGAACATGGACGTGTCACTTATGACAGTACAATATAGTTTGGCAATCCAAGCCTGGTATTAAGTTAATCAACTCTAGAAAGGCAGCTGAAAGTGGGCAGTAGGTCAGACTATTAATCTCCCTCAATCACTCATGATTAAGAGGAATAATCATCCTCATAAATCATTTTGTACGTCTCAGCTTTCATGCACTTGATTTAAACCTCTTGTGGGATCCAAAATTAGACACTAAAATTACAAGCTTTTACAAGTTGATTATCAGCACAGTGAAATTGGCTATTCATTCTCCCTGATAACGTACAAAGAGAGAAGAGGTAATGAAAGTTGTGAGGATTTTTCTCTTACATCCCTCTCTTTTCCTCAACGATAATACTTTTCTTTACAAAAAGAAACAAATAAGCATCCCCTCTCAGTTTGAGCTCAGACATTTGGGGTCTCACGCAGAGCTGTCATGCACACAAATGTGGAAAAATAAGATCATTACTGACCTTGCCATATCCATTTATGGCTGGAGTTTATAAAATATGACATGCGGTAAAAGGAAGCAATAGAATTGATCGGGAGGGAAGTGTGTCGGCATGCTCTTCACAAGACCATCCTTTTTCCAATTTTCTTTTCTATTTCCAAATTGTAATGGTCTCATCTCTTCTAATGCTAAAATATCAGACTCGTCTATAGTCGGTGTGATCTAAATCGCTGCAGCTTGTCAATCAAAATGTATCCCAAAATCTATTCTGGTTGTAACCGTGGTTCTTTTCCACAATAAACATCATCAAAGGCCAAGTTTGAGTTCTGGGACGTAAAATAATCAGCCTGTCGCCTGCACAACATAAATCCAGAGAATCCATCAACGCAGACTATGGCCCTCTAGAGAAAACCATTTTCCAAAACTAATAGGTTTAGAGAAGGCATTAGCTGCAAGCCAGCCTAAGACATTGTTCCCGAAGAATGATCTAAGAAGGCCAGAGCTGGCTTGAGGGCAGTTGCTCTTCAAACACAGTGAAATTGACCTTCCTCTGGTTGACAATTATCTGCCCGTCAAGTCATTCAACTGCCACGGGGGTCCCACAGAGCCTTACTTTTTCACTTCCTCTCTTACCAGGCTTTTTAGGAACAGACCTCCAGAGAAAAGTGAAGGTCTGAAGGAAAAGAGGATTAGTATTCTTCCTCTTTTTACTTTCTGTTCACTTTCCTCTCTTGCTTTCCCTTGGAGTCTCATTAGTCCAAAGAAAAATATTAAATCTATTATTTTATATTTAATTCAAGTAGTAATTTACAGTTTTGCTCAAATTATGTACAGCTAAAAAAGGAAGAACTGTTAAAAACAGTGATTTCCTCATATTTTAACACCTCCACAAAGGAATGTGTGTAAAATCTTCGATTTCCTGATTCTCACACCTCATTACGGCAATGAACAATATTGAGGTCAGCCCTGAGGATGGGATAGGTTGAGTGTAACTGACAGATTTGACCAGATGTCAGCTTTTAAATGTCAGAACTGAAATATTGCACCAGATGTTACAAAAGCAGTTTACCCCCATACTGTCATAAGAGGCCTAATGAGTGTATCCAGACATCCCACACATATGTAAGAAGGCACATAAGATCCATAAAGCAACATTGCTGTTAGGATTACATATCGATCACTCAGAGGGGACAGAATACAGATAGAGAAAAACAGATCACGATTTCCTGGCACAACTGAGAGAGATAGAAATGGGGAAGCAGATGAAAGGGGTATTTAAAATTAGCGACCACTATGGGTAGCCGACCTAATGCAATTTAATAACCACAAGTGAAATAAAAAACTGCTTAAAGGATTTAAAATGAAAATTACCCCATGATTTACTCACCCACAAGCCATCCTAGGTGTATATGACTTCCTTCAGATGAATACAATAGGATATATGTTAATAAACACCCTGATGCTATCCAGCTTTATAGTAGCAGTGAACAGTGGTCACGAGTTTGAAGCTCAAATAAGTGCATCCATCTGTCATAAAAGTACTCCACGTGGTTAATAAAGGCCTTCTGAAGTAAGGCAATGCGTTTTGTGTAAGAAAAATATGGATTCTACTTAAGTCTACAGCGCAAATTATGCAACATATAACATAGGACATAATAAAGGTAATAAGTCATGGCGGGTAACAAGTTACGCTTCAGACATGAGTAGAATCCGTTTGACCAGATGCTAGTTATTTTTACTAAAATTATTTTACTTTATAACATGTTAAATATGGATATTTTTCTGACACAAACACATCACTTCACTTCAGAAGGCCTTTATTAACCCCCCAGAGCCATTTATGATGGATGGATGGATGCACTTATTTGAGTGTCAAACTTGTGACCCCTGTTCACTGCCATTATAAAGCTTGATAGCACCTAGGGTTGCAAAATTCCGGGAATTTTCAAAGCTGGAAACTTTCCATGGGAATTAACGGGAATTAATGGGAATATATGGGAATTAACAGGAATAAACAGGGAATTTGCAAAATTGCAGGTTAGCCTATAACAGGGTACTTAAATGTAGTTGAAAAAAACATCTTGCAACATAATTTTGGTTAAAACAACCATATTTAATGCAATTTTAGTTTAATTTTTACCCTGCACATTCCTCACACAGCATACTACTTACTGCTGGGCTATTGAGGCCACACCCCCTGCATGCACTGTGCATTCCCCCAGTCCATAACATGCACATTTGATCAAAAATACAGAAAAAAATGTAATATTGTGAAACATAACAACAATTTAAAATAATGGTATAATAATTGATATACATAAAAAATATAATTTATTTCTGTGATCAAAGCTGAAATTTCAGCATCATTTCTCCAGTCTTCAGTGTCACATGACCCTTCAGATATCATTCTAACATGCTAACACAACTGTTTCCAACAATGATAATAACAAATAAGTATCAAATCAGCAAAATTAGACTGATTTCTGAAGGATCATGTGACACTGAAATAAATAACATAACAATTGCTGCAATAAAAATATATTTCATTTACATATTTACTAAATTAGAAATAATTCAATCCGAAAAATAAATAACTGTTATTTCATGTTATGACCAAACAAAATGTTTATATTTGTTTTATATGATACATTTTATATAAATATTATAAATCTGTATAAATTTCCCAAAATTTCCAATTAATTCCCATAAATTCCTGTAAATTCCCACAAATTCCTGTTAAGTTTCCAAATTGGAATATTTCCAAAATTCCCCAGGTTAAGTTCCCGTGGAAAGTTTCCGGAAATTTACTGGAAACTTTCTGCCCCTTTGCAACCCTAATAACACCAGGATGTTTATTAATATAATTCTGATTGTTTTCATCTAAAAGAAGAAAGTCATATACACCTAGGATGGCTTGAGGGTGAGTAAATCATGGGGTCATTTTCATTTTAAAGTCCTTTAAATGAAACATACAGGAATGCAGTGACAATGTATTTTGCTTAATATTTGCTCAAAAACAAAAATATTCAAGCTGAAGTGTCTAATTTTTTACATTTTTAAAATGTTTTACTATTTCAGCCTACTATTCTATAAATATGTAATCTGTAGGTTTATATTTCCAAAAGGTGTAAAGACTGTGGTATTGTGGTGCAAAAAAAAAAAAAAAGCCAGCTTGACATAAACATTAGCACAACTATTAACGTAATTGGGTTGTGACCATCTGTTCCGTTTGGTGACTTCTGAAATGAGACTATAAATTGTCAAAATTGTATACTGGCATGTGCTGTGCACAAGAGTGAAAACAGCATAACTGTTTGGCTGATGCAGATCATTTTAACCTTTAAATAATGTCTGTATCCTGGGCAACAGACATTTAAGAAGTTGGGAAGAAGGACAGTGTAAAACTCTGTGTAAACAGTGTAAAAACTTGTATAAACCTCTGGCATCTGCACAGAATCTTTAACTCAAAGTAACAATAAAATAGCAGTGTGTTGTGAGAAGACCACTGTCAATGTTGAAGGTTGTTTTCATGGGATATATGAATTGTAAAATGGAAAATAAAAGCAACAGGCCTACTTTGAGGGAGAAAAACATGAAAATGCATTATCTGAGACCTAATATTTTTTAAATAATTTATTTGAGTTATCATTTAATTATATAAATTTATATAAATTAATTCTATCTATCTATGAATTAATACATTTTAAAGGTGCCATCAAACGTTTTTTTACAAGATGTAATATAAGTCTAAGGTGTCCCCTGAATGTGTCTGTGAAGTTTCAGCTCAAAATACCCCAAAGATTTTTTTTAATTAATTTTTTTAACTGCCTATTTTGAGGCATAATTAGAAATGCACCGATTCAGGCTGCGGCCCCTGTAATTGCTCGCGCTCTCCGCCCCCTCCCGAGCTCTCGACTCTATCATTGCATAAATAAAGTTCACACAGCTAATATAACCCTCAAAATGGATCTTTACAAAGTGTTCGTCATGCATGCTGCTTGCATACATCGGATTATGTGAGTATTGTATTTATTTGGATGTTTACATTTGATTCTGAATGAGTTTGAGGCTGTGCTCCATGGCTAACGGCTAATGCTACACTGTTGGAGAGATTTATAAAGAATGAAGTTGTGTTTATGAATTATACAGACTGCAAGTGTTTAATAAGGAAAATAACGACGGCTCTTGTCTCCGTGAATACAGTAAGAAACGATGGTAACTTTAACCACATTTAACAGTACATTAGCAACATGCTAACGAAACATTTAGAAAGACAATTCACAAATATCACTAAAAATATCACGTTATCATGGATCATGTCAGTTATTATTGCTCCATCTGCCATTTTTCGCTATTGTCCTTGCTTGCTTACCTAGTCTGATGATTCAGCTGTGCAGCTCCAGACGTTAATACTGGCTGCCCTTGTGTAATGCGTTGAACATGAGCTGGCATATGCAAATATTGGGGGCGTACACCCCGACTGTTACGTAACAGTCAGTGTTATGTTGAGATTCGCCTGTTCTTCAGAGGCCTTTTAAACAAATGAGATTTATATATGAAGGAGGAAACAATGGAGTTTGAGACTCACTGTATGTCATTTCCATGTACTGAACTCTTGTTATTTAACTATGCCAAGGTAAATTCAATTTTTAATTCTACGGCACCTTTAATAAATAATACTTTAATACATATATTCTAGTAGATAAAAAACTTGCTTTATGGACATAAAAATATGATGTTCTTGCCTTTTATGGGTTACAATGGTAAGAAATCAGCTGATTAACTGCCTGGCCAATATATCAGTCTATCACAGCAGCTGTCTGACAGTGTGAGGATTTCTACAGACACCACAGCCATCCTGTTTGATTGACCAATTTATAGACCATCGCCGAGAGACGGGGATTAAAAAAACATGTCAATATCAGATTGACAGGAAGCATCTGCAATTTAGTAAGTTCAAAACACTCTAAAACATGCAGCATGGTGCAGTTGGCGGACTACGATTGTGTATGTGTGTGTGTGTGTGTGTGAGATAAGCTGGCACAAGATTGAATGTTGCTTCTGTGTGGGGGATCTCTTCTCTGAATTGTGCCTGGTGCGTGTGTGAGAGAGAGGAGACAGAAAGAAAGAGAGATAGTGTGGTTTGAATGGAACTGTTTCTATCACTGTTTCCAGGGTGTCGTTTTAAACCAAACGCAATCACAAAGCACCCGGGCGTCTTCAGTGACAGCGCTAAACAACACAGGCAAACTCCTCCCTTACCTTCCAACTAACAGCTCTGTCATGCTCTCCATCTCTGTCTTTAGCTTTTTGTCTCTCTGATTCATTCTCTGATTACCTTTGTCTCTTTTCTTATCTCTCTTTTTCTCTTTCTCTCACACACACACTCTTTCTCTCTCGCTCATTATATAGCACATAAGAATGTCAATTTATAATGCAATCTGACTCATACAGCCTTCCATATTTTTTTGTTCAAATGCCACGAGCGCTGATTGTGTAGGAGTGCACTAAAGTCCCCTCGCATTTCCAACTCTTCTGAGATACACCGATGTACGTAAGTCTTTTTCAAAGAAGGAGAATTTTATGACTAGTCAATGCACAGTGGACACACAAAGTATAACCACTGAAATGCTAACACCATATACACCCTTGTGAAAAAGAAGTACACTTTAAGAAAGAGAACTTATGTAAATAATATTTTTAAATGAATATATTTAAAGGCATAGTTCACCCAAAAAATAAAATTCTGTCATCATTTACTCACCCTCAAGTTGTTCCAAACCTGTATGAAGATCTTTCTTCTGCTGAACACAAAAGAAGATATTTTGAAGAAATTTATGGGGCCCATCAACTTTTTAGTTACCAATATTCTTCAAAATATCTGGGTGAGTAAATGATGACAGAATTTTCCTTTTTGGGTAAACTATTCCTTTAAGTGCAAAATGAATGTAATGTTGTGGACACTTAATTGCATGTTATTAGCAATGAAATGGAAATCTATTATAGTTTATATTTATGTTAAATGCAATTAGTTATCTTTAAGAGTGCTTTTTTGACCAACTTAAGTAAGTATATCTTTATAAGAAATTTTATAATTACTTTTATTGTCTTTGAAATATTGTTGCTGTGTGCTGTCGAATGTACTGACAAGCATTTATGGTAAGCTAAACTATACTTTAATGTCAATTCCACTAAAACTTGAATGTCATGTTTTTAAATACATTTTAATTAGACATATGTAATGATAAAGTTGCAGTTAAGTACATTTAAAACATATTAACTTTAAATGTAATATCAAATACACTACAATACACAAGTTAAAATTATAATCAAGTACTTTACATGGGCTTTAGTATTTTAGTCAACACATCAAAATAAGTGTACTTCTTTAGAGCATGAAAACAATGATTTAAAATGTACTTTAGAGTAACACTTAATTTGATATTATTACGAAGTGCACTTTTTTTAAAAGTGTTCTTAAATATTTTAATAAATGTTTAATGAAAGTTTACTCTCTTTAAGTACACTTAAGTGGCCTTTTATTTCATTAATATTAGATTATCTGCAAGTACAGTTTAAGTACACTTCTTTTTCAAAAGAGCGGACAAAATTCGAAATAAATGCGGTATTTAAGAAGACAGAGATGATTTATAATGACGTACACTTGCCCTGCTGCTTGAGAAAAGAAAGTGGTATTATAATAATATTCCATGCCACATAATTCGCCTTCACAAGGAAAAACAACCATTATCTATTTATGAAAGTCATTATCTTGATAGAGAAACTGTAGTCCAGGGACTAATGGAAAATTCCAGGAACAAAGAGGCTTTTTAGACATACTGATGAAACCCAAAGTCATCCATCTTTCTTCTCATCGCATAAACATAAGGCGTATAAATGAATAATGGTGATATAACTAACCCATGCAGCTGTGGCGAGCACAAAGCACTGCAAATAGACCACTGCAAAAAGTCTGCCTTATTTATACCTCCTGTGCTATTATGTACATATTTCAAATAAGTCTACAATGCATGAAGCCTAGAAGAGAAGAGTTCTTTTCAGTTTTGAACTGTAGCATAGTTTGTATATGCATTTGATTAATCATTACTGTCTTCCAGTATTTGTCTTATTCTCATTTTTTTAAGCTTTCAAATCATTCTGTAATCATTCAAATAGTACAGTATACAGAAAATACGGAAGCTGGTCCCCAATAGAAATCCCAGAATAAGGCCACTGAATAGTACAGAAGATTTTTTTCTGTGCTCACATACCAACGCTACTGAAATAACTCTTCTCGTTCGGTTTCTCTACAATTTTTTTTGCAATTAATTCAGCATGAACTGCTTAAAGTACAGACCTCTTTCAAACTATATTTGAGTATTTTGCCTGCTATTGGTTGAACAAGATCACACTGGCGAGTTTTTATTTATTTATTTTTTTTGTAAGCAATTGTACTTGCTGTATATTTAGTTGGTCCTATAAGAAAAACATCAGAAAAAAATGCCTCCACCAATTTAAACGTGTGATGTGCAAAATACAATTACTTTGTCACACATTCATTCATTTAAGTGAATGCTAGACTGGTCAATGTTTATAATAAGCATTTGACACACTGAATATGTATCTGAGTGACAGGCAAGGAAAAGCACATTTTGGCCCTGTTTACACCTGGTGTTAAGATGCATTTTTGATTTCTGATTACAAGTAAACAAGGGAGACACATTCCCATTTACACCTGGTACTAACGTGTTTTTCTCAGTACAATTTTGACTACTTGTCCTGATTTCTTTGGGGGGGGGGGGGGGGGTCTATGGGTGGGTAAATGTATGGGCTCTTTCAGATCTTTCAATCTAATAGACAAAATAAGCATGCACAATATACATATGAATGCGAATGTTGATGACAGAAAAACATACAGAGAGCGTCAGCTTTCGTTTCTGCTCTGACAGCCGCAAGAACAAGAAATCAGGAATGGTGAGAGAACATTGTGCTTGGTATGTTTTTGTTGCCTGGCAAGGCCAGACTGATATATCTTCTACAAGATATATCAGTCTGGTCACTCCGCCCTCCGTCGCGATTCGAGTCAACTCCAAACCGTACCGTGCAATCAGATTCGTTTATTTCTGTGACGCAAACAGCGACACTCTAGTGCGGCGAAAGTCCCTTCAATATCAACAAAGATTGCGCACGGGAGACCCGAGAGTTTGTTCTATTCAGCCGCGAATTCAGTTTTAAATTTCGCTGTTGACTCTCTTGTCGCTTTGCTAACGTCATATCCGCCCTTCTCTGATTGGTTTACTCCACTTCCTGTTTGCTCGGATTTGCTCCGCCCTAGAAATCGAATTGATTCAATGGCCGACCAGACTCATCCGCTGGTACAGTGGTGAGGCTAGATTTTCCAGGCAAATGTTTTTGGACTTCAAACCAAACTTGGGCTTTGGGCTTGGGCTTTTTTGGCCAAACCAAAAAAGATTAAATCCTGTCTATCACGCTTCCCATGTTATGCATTAGGTAAGTAAGCGGAGAGTAAGCAGTCTTTTGTGGCTTTTTGCATTTACATTACAAAAGCAATCCGTTCAAATGCATTTTCGACTACCTCTAGAAGTGGTCGTAAGTGGACAAGCTCAAAACGTTTTAGACCCTGACCTTTCTTGTCGAAAACACATCTTAATACCAGGTGTAAATAAAATGAGCATGAGATTGCACCAAAACATAACAGTAAAATTTTGTTCATCATATAAGTAATCCTGAAGTCCTCCAAGGCCAGCGTAACTACGATCGATATCTGTTTTGAATTGAAAGATGGCATTAATTAACAACTTGCATTGTATGAAAAGAGAAAGAGAGAGAGAGAGAAAGAGAGACCACAAAGATACCTGAGACACTGTTTAGTAGGAAATCGATTGGTCAGATGAGACAACAGTCATTACACAAAATACCTCTACTGGAATTAAGTATTTCGGAAAGCTGCACAAAATCTTAAAAAAAAAAAAAAAATCCATATAAACCTTTTTTTAGTTTTATAGTATTCAAGAATCAGTTATTAGAATGTTTGCTACTGAAAACTGAATAGGCAGTTATGTCATTTTAATATTTGCTTTCTAAATTAGGATCTCATTTCTTGAATGTACTTGCATTTGAAATTTTTATTGGTCTTTGCCTCATTTTACAGTATATGCAACTGAAGCACAGAACACAAGCTGCTTACTAGCAGTGATTTTCCTTTAGGAAATGCAAATATACTGTATGTAGGTTTTATTATTACAGTATGTCACCAAGACTGTCTTCTAGTATAAAGTAACAATAGGCTTATGGGCTATATGTGCATTGTTGATAATCCACTTGTAGGTACAGTATTAACAAGCCATAAGTATATTTTAACATCAACTTCTCAGCTCAGCAGAATATTTGCTCTTGCTAATAGCTCTTGCCTGTCATAGATTATATCACTAGACTTGTTATAAATGCATTAAAGGTCTGTCACGCAATATGGAGACTGAAGCTCAGCGCAAGTCCCAGAGTCCCCGGTCAAATTTCAGAGAGATGTTGAAACTTCTCCAAACACACAGAAGACGCAGAGAGCTCGTGTAGTGTATGTTAGAACAGGACTGTAAACTTGATATCCTGAGACCAACAGCCTGTTTTAGTTTCTTTGAAACACACAGTGTTTAAATGACAGAGAAGCGATGTCTGTGATGAAATGTTCTGGTGGAGAAAAAAAAAAAACGGTCAGCGGTCTTCCTTTATATTTTTCATTTGTTGCTCAGTGAGAATCTGGGGTGTTGATAATGTGAACTTCTTGAATGCTGCGTAAAGTAATCCGAATCTTGTTGTGGTTTTTAATATTGACAGTTTGCAGCATCAATAATAGTCTTGTTTTAATGGAGAACTGTCATAGAGACTCACATCACATTACTGCTTTACACAACTGAAAGACTGACCAATATCTAAAGATCAAATCGATTCTCTTTGTGCCGTTTAGTGGTTTGTCTGACATGTGTCGCTTAATAATAGGGATTTGTGGTCCTGTAAATGATTAGGCTCCATAATGATTCTTTCAGTATCTCTGATCAAGAAATACTTAGGAAAAAAAGATTTCAATGTAACACATAACAAATCAGAAATATATTTAATACAATTCTTTCAAAATTTATGCTTTACATCAACTCTGGCCCTTGAGATCCACTTTCCTTCAGAGTTTAACCCCAACCTTGATCAAACTTACCTGCCAGTGACTTCCTAGTAATCCTAAAGACCTTGGCTGAGTCCGAAATTGCATACTCTCTTGAGTAGGTACTTATTTTGAATAAGTAATTACTTTGTGACCTCTAAAAAGAAAGTATGTTCTAAATGTAATCTGGACTTACTACATTCTCCGTGTTGTCATTAGCATGTGACCTACAAGCGTCAGTTACATCGCTTCGCTGCCATTCATAAATCCTCTCCTGTGGGATGGTAAAATGTCCATCATAAGTACACTTCAGAATCCCGCAGAAAGAAGTAGGTCATCCAGGTTTTTTTTTTTTTGCCTAATGAGTACTGTGAATTAGGACATACCACTCTTGTCACATATTTTTCACCTACAGTATAGAAGGGAAGTATACGATTTTGGATGCAGCCCTTGATTCGCTGGTTTTAGGTGTGTATGATTAAGTGTTCGACTTGAAGTGGCGCTGTGCAGACCGATCAGTGTATGACATCAAAAGCCCAAAGTATACTTCACTTTTTACCCATACGCAAGCGTCAGCGTATAGCGCACGTGACACGAATTTTGCCATCAGAACAGTACACGCATACGCGCGCACCACCGGATTTTTGTAACCAAGCATACTCTGTATACGCTCAGGTCGCACATGTGCATTTAATTATTTTTGCAGTATTTACAAGGGGTTGTAACTCGTGGCGAGAGATTGAACAAAACTGCGCATGCATCGAACACCTGTGTACGCATACGAGTCAAAAGAAGTATACTTTGCAAGGCTGTGCATTTGCTCGAGTATGCTCGAATACGCATAAAAAAAACGAAGTATACTTTGTGCTAAAGTATCACGAGAGCGATTGGCTCCATATGCTTTTGAATCGCTCTTTGATGTCATGCACCGATCGATCTGCACAGCACCACTTCAAGTCGAACACACCTAATCTCTGCAGGAAAGTGGACCTTGAGGGCCAGAGTTGAGAACCCCTGGACTACATTATAATGACTTATAATCACTTCGCACAATATTTTTATCATTCCTGATGTAGCCTATGTTTTTGTTTCACTAAAAATTCACTTTTTATTCACGTTGTATGTTTTTGATTAAATAAAAAGAACAAGTGTTGTGTTGTGTCTTATTTTCACTCCCTGCCAAATTATTACCCCCCTCATTGAAGCCGTACCTGATTGCCTAATCCTAACTCCACCCCCACACCTAATCCTAAACCTGCCTATACTGGGAATTTGGGATGGGGGTAATAATTTGGCGGGGGTCAGAATTCGACACAACGGCTCATAAACCTCATTCGTTGGGGAATCTGACTACACTTATCGCGCTAGATGTTTTTATTCACTTAAAAGAATCTACTGATTTGAGTAATTCGTTAGAGAATGCGCGCTGAGCTGATATGTAGATTCAGTATCAACGGTGCTCTACTACAGTTAGGCTAGTGGTGAATAATAGTGCACTTAACTTTAAAAAATGGTTATGAAGTACTGGTTACCCTACTTTTACATGTCTATGTAACGGTCGTACCGCTTTAACTATGTTGGATTAAAAAATATAATGTTATACGATCTTAGCAATATCACATTTTCTCCCTCGCCTTGCATTTTTAGTTGAGGTCAATCTGAGGCAGTCACATTTGATTCTGTCCTGACGTTTGTATTAGCAACATTAAAAAAACAATCAGCTGAGAATAAAGTATTCTTCTTGCATTAGTCAACAGGGCAACATCGCCATCCTTATATGGAAGGGAAATCACTGATGAATTATTGCTCAAAAGCTTTTGTTTACACAGTAACCTAAGCAAACAAGGTATTTATGCATCAAAGCTACACTTTTCGAAACGACTTAAATGCGTTTTCCCAACAAAAAAACTTCTTCATGGATGCGCGCAACTGGTTGATAAAGAAGAACAACTTTCCAAGTAGGTTCTGGCTAATAAAGAGCTGTCTTACCTTCCTCCCGAGGATTTCCGCCTACAATTTCCAGTAAGCCGTTAAACAGCAAAAACGGTAGCATTACAAGCACATATCTTGTCGATGAAATGTGTCCGTTTTTCTGTCTGTGTTTGGTATACATCCCTGTGGCGGTCGGTGCTGTTCTCCGTCTCGCCTCGCGCTGTATTCACTCGCCAGCGTGAGAGGAAACTAGAAAAATTGATGCAATTGAGTCAGCTAAGCTCTGCCCTCTCGATTTGCGTGATCCACACGAACCATTATATGTTCGTAAACTGTCCTACTAAGAGCAGAGAACACAAGCAAGCCGGGAAGGATGAGAAACGTGAAGCCTTGGGCACTTGAAAGCACGCGCATTTTGCCAGGGTTTTCCTCCGGGCAAAGTGATTTTATGACTCATTGATCACTGTATTCAGCAGACCCCTGCTGAGAAAAAAACACCCAGCTGGTTTGCTGATCTGTAATGGCCAGGCTCGTTTTAGATGGTTGGTTTATGTGATTAATGTATGGAAGATAATAACAATCACATAACATAGGCTAATAAATGTTCGTTGGTAGGCCTAAATCATCATTATTATGACATAAAAACGAAATTATGAGATAAAAGTCGAAATGATTGCATAAAAAGTAGAAAATATGAGATAAAAAGTCATAATTGTGAGTTAAAAGTTGAAATGATGACATAAAGTTGAAATTGTGAGATGATCGGTCATAATTGGGCTATGAATTTAATCGAAATTTAACATAAAACAACGTCTTCGTGAGAAGTCGAAATTTTAGATACAATTTCGACTTTTTATCTCATTTGAGTATGTCATAATGTTGACTTTTTATCTCAAAATTTCAATTTTTTATTTCATAATGAAGACCTTTTGTATCATAATTATATATATATATATTTTTTTTATGTGTTTAAAATGGGCTTTTACATGGAAATTGGCTTCCAAAATTTGATTGTTCTTGCATGGAATTCTGAAAATGATTATACTGTCATTTTAAAATCATAATTGTCCATAGATTGTGAGATAATTCCCACTTTTACATTAATTAAAAATGTAAATGTAATGTTTTGCCTTTTTTTCTGTTAAAATTACTGCTATCACTTTATACAGTAATACAGTAGGCCTACTTATAAATCATCAACAAACTATTAGTTTATAGTTTATTCATTATATCATTGTAGTTTCTACATTGTTAATATATTAAGGCTATATACAAATAGTGAGTTCTTCATTGTCACTGTAATTAACAAAATTATTATTAAATAGCTCATAAAAATAGTTCAATAATATTTTTTATGCTTTATTAACAACTTATTAATCATATAAATGATGCTTAAACCAGTAAAGGAGTTAAGTGGTCATTAAGAGTAAATAGTTAAATGCATTAATGTACTATATTATATGCATTATATCATATGTATTAATGTAAGTAAACATTTTAAGGCACACTTACTGTAATACTAATGCAGTGAATAGCTCCACAATGAAACAATGGATCTCTAAACGGATCATGTGCAGTATGTGGTTTCTGTGACTATCATTACAGGAAATGTTAATGCTGTTCGGCTTTTAAACACCGTAATACTATCAAAGCAAGCATACAAATGGTTTACAACACACACACAATAGTCCTCCTGCAACTTTGTCGTAAAAGAGATTGTGTAGAGCCAACCAGTCATGTAATTCAGACTGTGGGAGTTAAAGCTTTGGCCATCTGCCTGCAGTTCTTTGCCTAAAGAAACATACAATGGTGTAATATATACTTTTGGCTCCACATACCATATGCTCTGCCACGTAAGCTTTGGGAGTACAAAACAAGTCACAGAACTGATTTAAATGGTTAGAATGCTCAAAAGTTAACGTACATAACAGAATGTTTGTGGAGAGTGGTGTCCCATAAAATGACTTCTTGCTTCCCCACATCACACAGATATATATATATAATATATATATATAAGGTTTTATAAGGAATAAGGTTTTTAAAAGCGTAAAAAAAAACAAAAAACATAATGGAGATATAATTCATTTTGAAGTTTTATTAAGTGTTAACAATGAGATTATGTGGTTTTTATAATCAATTAACTCTGCTTTTGTCATTTTTTACAACATGGGCAAAATTTGGCACCAGAAAAGTCATTCGGTTTAACCAAAATTTCAGATTTACCAAATGACACTTTTGGCTGTACTGAATGATGATATTTTCAAATAATGCTAACAGGCTGATATCTAGCTAGCTAGTTACATTTTGCACAAGGATAATCAAACATTTTATATTTAGTACAAGTTTTTAAAATATTACAACATTTTCCATGTTTTATAGCGGTTATACCGAATGACTTGATTTTTCGGGACATGCGTATAAGCAAGGGAAAATATGATTTTTTCAAATAGTTAAGAGAGACTTAGTTACTTTGCTTCACGACCATGTGGTCCTTTGCAGGTGTCTGAATGATGTCACATCCTGTCACATGATACTGACCGCATGACTTGATATGGGTTACTCCGAATGACATCACTGAAATTCATTTTTCTGGATATTCTTTTTCATAACAAAGCAATGACTTCTACACATAATTTTAATACCATTTTGATACCATGTTAATATGATGTTATAAAATCATGCCAGAATAAAAAAAATATATACATTTATTACATTTTTAGATATTTTAATCACAAATGAAATGGCTGTATTGGCAAAATATAATTAAAACCTTTTGGATTCAATAAAAAATATCTATCTTACATACGTTGGGTGTCATATCTTTGTTTTTTTTATTATTATTAAGGCCTTTGGACAAAAAAAAAAAAAAAAAAAAGACTGTCACATCATTGGCCCACATATGTGTAAGTGGGTTTGACTCAGAACAGTGAAAACCCATCTCCTGTGATCATGCCACTGTACATTATAAAAGATACCTTAGATCCAATGAAGCTATGATAAATATTGCATTTGCAGACAGATGACAATGATTTATTCTTGACCCTGAGTTGTGTCTTTTATAAACTTATTTTAGGATGGCTTGTTTAATGGAAGAGCCTGTCGAGGTCTGCTGAAATAGATCTGAAATTAGAACAGTAAATCTGTCTGTCAGAAGTGAGCTGGGATATAATCTTCTGCCTCCGACTCTCATGGTGCACCTCAGCCCGGTCTTAAAAGGCAGGTAGGTTTACCCAATAATCAGAGAGGGCTTTAATCATGACTCAATGAGGACGTCTTGTTGACCCGTACACCAGAGGAGTTACACATGTAAATGAGTGCAAATAATCAACATGTCGCTGTGAAGGTCCTTGAGCAGAAAGCCTAAATGAGCCGTGCTGTTTCCTGATTACTATGTAAATGTGAACTATTAAGCAAAAGGTGTAAAATTATATTGTTTTGTTCTGATTAGATTATATAAGTGAAGCCTCATTAATTAGAATGCAGATAGGAATTGATGAGCTTCAGATAATGCATAATGAAAACTTTTTGAATAAAATATGATCTGAGTTACTTAGCAGATTACTTCAGCTTTCAGTTGTCACAATGATACCTGTTATTAGTGGGATAATTCATCTAAAAATTCAAATTCTGTCATCATTTACTTACTGTTTTCATTGTCATTCCAACCATATGATTTTCTTTCTCCTGTGGAACCCAAAAGAAGATATTTTGAAGCATGTTTGTTGCCTAACAGTTTTCATTAACCATTGACTTCTGATGTATGGAAACAAAAAAAAGTATTTTATGTTCGACAGAAAAAGATAGGTTTGGAACGACATGGCAGTGAGTAAATGATGACAGAATTTACATTTTTGGAAGAACTGTCCCTTTATTATAGACTTTGCAACATTTTAACAGTGAAATAATATTAATGAAACACACACACATATTGTATTGTATAAATTGTATAAATGCTCAACATTTATGACAACTTGCCCCATCCTGACAATATTCTTGAGCACACAATTCAGTTAATATAAAATTGACTGTTGTCTGGGTTTTTATTGTTATTTTATTATCTTATCTTATCCAATAGCTGTTACAAAATATGATTAAATATTGAATTTTTGGATTGGAGTCACAAAAAAACTCACTCAAATTTAAGAGGGTTTGAACAAGATGTTTGAAACCAACATACAAAAGGACTGGTAGAGAAAACAAGCATTTGTGTAATTTCTCAAAACCTCGGTTAGTGACATATATCTCAAAATGAATCATAAAAATAAATAAAACCTAAATGTCTGTTGCTTTGACAGTGCAATGCTTTTTAACAAGCAATAAAACTTTTTGAGGGTAGATGCATATTTTCTTAGGATTTATTATTTTATTTCCTTTACTTCTTGTTATGTACACTCATTTGACGTTACCCACTATTGAGTTTTGATACTTGAAATATGCCACAGTACGCAATGCCATACAAAGACATAATATTTTGTCTCCATCTAGAGTGTATTAAGAGGTGTCGCATGGCAGTGCATTTCTGTTCTCCGGTCCTGCAGGGGGCAGTAATGTGATTGTGAATGGCACGCTTCTCTGTTGAGTAGACTGTGGTGACTATATTTTACAGGATTCTGAAAGCATGTTGATCTTCAGTAGTGTTTAAACTTTATTTTGACCACGGTCCGCTGATACACTAGCGCTGTTTATGACTGGTTTAAAGTTTTAAATTGGCGAAAAACATGACTGCCAATGAAGACCAGGAGGTGAGACAGATGCAGCTAAAGCTAACGCACATGAGCTAAGATGCTCATTAAATACAGGTTTTATGAAGGCTATGTGTTCAAACTTAATCAGAAACTTAATGAACATCATGTTTATACACATATTTCCTTCTGAAATGTAATATTTAACACTATACAAAAAGTACAGTGGTGCTACCATGGTACAGTGATGATATTACTGTATGGTGTTTCCATTTTTTTGTTCCATGGTATTTCAATATACTGGAAAAATACAACGGTATATGTGGTAAACATGGTAATACCGTGGCAGTGCTGTTTTATTGACAATCTGAAGTGTTCGCGTGCAGATGGAGTTGGAGGCTCTGCGCTCAATCTATGAAGGAGATGACTGCTTTAAAGAGCTCAGCTCTGTTTCCTTCCAGTACAGGGTAAGAACGGCTATTCGGCACAAATACTTCAGTTCCGTGGTGTGGAAAGGTCATAAATACACCAAATACTGTTTACTTTGACTTACAGTGATGTTTTATTTATGCCTTACAGTACAGACACAAGGAACACTATATACTTTTATTCATTTAGCAGACACTTCTATCCGAAGCGACTACAGAGCCAACTCTGTTTGTATAGTATACCAGGTTTAGTAAACAAGTGTTTACAGAAGTGAAATGAGAAAAAGAAAACTATTTTAGGTAAATAAATAGGGGTGCCTTGGTTTATTTCGGTTCTTTACTGTAATAACACTCTTACAAAAGCACATTGGTGGTGGTTTGAGATGATACTTCATTATATATGGATTTAACTGATTACCTTATTCATATATTACAGGTTTTTATGATATTGTATTATTAAAAATTATCAAAAACTTAAAGCACTACTGTTGTACCATGTCCAAACGTTTGTGGTAATGCCATGGTATTTTGTGTCTAAATTGTTTTTTTTGTTTGTTTTGTTTTTTTTGTAGGTAGGAGATCTAGATGACACTAAATCCTTCCTGCTGGAAGTGTCTTGGCCAGAGAACTATCCTGAAACTGCACCGCACATATCATTAGATGCTTTTTTCAACAACAAAATGTAAGTTGTTCACAGTATAATTGTTTTAGCCTTTAATTGTGGCTAAAATGTTAATAGATTGTACTAACTTGACCTAAATATGTCCGATTGTTGGCACTGGGTATGTTTATATTTTTAATATGCACAAGTGTTCAAAAGTTTGGGGTCTGTAAGGTTTTTTAAAATGTTTTTGATATAAGTCTCTTTTGCTCTCCAAGGCTGCACTTGATACAGGAAAAACAGAGATATTGTTTAATATTATTACAATTTAAAATATTTTTCTATTTGAATGTATTTTAAAATGTTATTTATTCAAAAGCCAGCAAAGCTGAATTTTCAGCATCATTTCTCTAGTCTTCAGTGTCACATGATCCTTCAGAAAGCATTCTAGTATGATGATTTAGTGCTCAAGAAACCTTTATTATCATCATCAATCAGTGCTGAAAACAGTTGTGCTGCTTAATATTTTTGTGGAAACCATGGTACCTTTTTTTTTTTTTTTTTTTTTTTTAGGATTCTTTAATGAATAGAAAGTTTGAAAGAACAACATTTATTTGAAATGTTTGTAATAATTTAAAAGTCTTTACTGACACTTTTGATCAATTTAATGTATCTTTTGCTGAACAAAAGTATTAATTTCTTAAAAAAAGACCCCAAACTTTTGAATGGTAGTTTACATCAGATTTAAATATCATATTTAATAGTGCAAGTAGGTTATTGGATTTAAAAGGATTAAATGTAACATCTAATTTTAGATCGCTGGAGACAAAACGGTACATTCTCTCCAAGATGAGTGAACAGGTGGAAGCCAACCTTGGCACTGCCATGGTGTACACGCTTTTTGAGTGGGCCAAAGAGAACCAGGAAACACTCATGGAAAACCACCAGCCCGTGACATCCGCTGTGGTCTGTATCCTTGATGTGTTGGGCTTTCTGAATATATTGTGCAATCTACGGACAAGTGCTTCCTATTATATTTGACTTTATATCTTTAAACAATCACATCACCTCAAAAGAGATACAGTAGCATATCACCGTAACTGGTAAAGGTTTCTTGTAGCTATGGAAACTGCTGCACTGCATTCAGATTGTTCAGAATGACTTTGTCACGGCTCCTGTAAAGAAATGTAACAACTCTATTGTTTCTCAGACCTTGATATCCAACAGCGATGTCATGAATAATTCCACCTCTGTCAGTAAGAAGAAGAAGGAGAAGAAAGAGCAACTAACCAAAGCACAGAAGAGGAAACTAATTGGAAGAACAGGTTAGTATCGTTGACTAAAAAACGAAAGAAGTTTAGCTTTGTTGTTTGAATGCACATTGATGTGAAACTGCTCTTTGCAATGAACAGATAATAAGGGGGAACTACCAAGAGGTTGGAACTGGGTAGACGTTGTTAAGGTAAGTTAAAATAGAATGATTTACTACAAATGCCATTTGATGTTTAAAATATAAGTGCACATTCTTAAAGGGATAGTTCACCCAAAAATGAAAATTCTGTCATCATTTACTCGCCCTCAAGTTGTTCCAAACCTGTATTAATTTCTTTCTTGTACTGAACACAAAAGAAGATATTTTAAAGAATGCTGGTTAGCAAACAGTTTCTGGTCCCCACTGACTTCCATAGTATTTTTCCATAGCATTATATGGAAGTCAGTGGGGACCAGCAACTCTTTGGTTACCAAAATTTACTGGCATTGGTACTGACTACTGAAATTTTGGCACCGTGACAACCCGAGAAGACATGAACCAGAGAAGATTTCCATATCAAAGAAGGCAGAGCCTCAGAGCCACACCTACCTATTATGTAATCACCATGGTCCAATGGTAGTTTGAAGATTCTGGAGAAGCTGATTTTGCTTTCGAAAATGACGTCACATCAGTTTGTTCTGTGATTTAGCTTGAAGTATATCAGGGATTTAAACATTCAGAGACTTGTTTTATAATGTCTGTCTTTTTTCTCTTTTTGTATGGGGATCTCATCCATATGTTGCCATGATTTCTGTCCACCAAACAGCATGTAAGCAATTTTTATTTTAAACATCTAATATACAGTGGCCCTAAAAAGACCCTACTTAAAGGGAAAGTTCACCCAAAAATGAAAATTCTGTCATCATTTACTCACCCTCAAGTTGTTCCAAACCTGTATGAATTTCTTTGTTCTGCTGAAGATATTTGGAATAATGTCAGTAACCAAAACAGATCTTGCCCCACATTTACTACCATAGCAGGAAAAATAAATACTGTGGTAGTCAATGGGGTGTGAGATCTGTTTGGTTAGTGACACTATTCCAAATATCTTCCTTTGTGTTCAGCAGAACAAAGAACAACATGAGGGTGAGTAAATGATGACAGAATTTTCAGGTTTGGGTGAACCATCCCTTTAAGACAAAATTTTTGAATGCTGTGACATTAGGTAACAAATATCAAACCAAATGGTGTTTATTTTAAAGAAAAAGAGTGCAACAGTTTCACAGAAATTTGAAATTGAGGCTTTAAATAATAAAACAATGGACATAAGCATTTGGACATAGTTCATATACATAGTTTATATTGAACTTGAGGTGATATGACTGTATACATCCACTACACTTGGGAGCAGATGGTTTAAAGTAATTCAAAAAATTTCATTATGTCATTCACTGATCATATCAGTGAATGACATAATGAAACAATGTTTATAATTTTTAAACACCCATTGTCATTTTGAAATACTACAACTCAAATGGATTGTTGATGCATACACTACTGTTCAAAAGTTTGGGGTCAGTAAGGTTGAAAAAGTAATACTTATATCCAGCAAGGACACATTAAATTGAAGTGACAGTAAAGACATTAATAATGTTAAAAATATTTATTTTCTATATTTCAAATAAAATGTGTTATTTTGAACTTTATTAAAGAATATTAAAAAACATGCATCACAATTTCCATAAATATCAAGCAGCACAACTGTTTTCAATGTTTATAATAATAATAATAATAATAAATGTTTCTTGAGCAGTAAATCAGCTATCAGAATGATTTCTGAAGGATCATGTGACACTGAAGGCTGGAGTAATGATGCTGAAAATACAGATTTACCTTCACAGGAATAGATTACATTTTAAAATATATTCAAAGAATTACATGACCCAGTTCTATTTTATTTATGATTGCTATATTTCATAATATTACTGTTTTTACTGCACTTTTGTTCAAATAAATGCAGCCTTGGTGAGCACAAGACACTTATTTAAAAAACATTAATATCAATCCCAAATCTTTGAATGGTAGTCCTTGCTTATAATACTTTTACATATTTCTTGTCTTCTTTCTTATTTGTTTATTTATTTATTTTCAATAGCTGAGCAGAACTGGAGGAAAAGAAGAAGATTAGAGAGATACTTGAGAAGGAATGATGGATTAAAGTAGTGCCGGGTGAATGTATGGATGAAGTGTGTGTCTGTGCACTTTTTTTATTTTTATTTCAATTCACCTGAAGCTGCCACAGAGCCGATTTGACTGAGTAGAAGCAGCTCTGCCGTCATAAAGACACGTGTCCTCACAGCTGTCCTAAATTAGCTGAGCCACAGATGAACATCATGAGGCGTGTGATAAGAAAAATAACACAGGTTGAAATGCTTGTATTTTGGAAATGGTAGAACAGTTGAGCGTCACTTAATAAAGATAACATCAGTGTGATGTGCAATTTTTTAATCTAGTGTATTTTCCTATAAATGCATCATGGGTAGTTAGTTTAAAGGTGCTATTTAATATGGCAGGGGTTACTAAAATAAAACCAGTATTATTTAGCTGGTCATGTGATCTCAACATGGCAGCCCTCTACAGGCCTGTCATGTCAAATAAATAACCTTTGGCTGCAAGCAAAAAAAAATCAATGTTTTTATGTTATATATGGAAGATATTTTATAGAGGTATATATGTGTGTTTTTTAAAAGAAATAAAATGTTTTAAATCACAATCTTTGTAGATAAATATCTATTGTAAATAAACATATTTGCTTTTCAAAGAGTATCACAATCAAAGTGACTAGAAAGTCACAGCCTTTTCACATAGTGAGCATTACCAACATGAACTACTTTTATTTAATAATAATAATAAAATAAGTTCATTATAAAGTACAACAACATATTAAATCGTTTCACCCATTTGAATAAGATGAAAGTTACAAACAGACGGTTAATCGACAAGTATAGATTATTTATTATATATTAACTAAATTACTTAAAACTAACATTAAATGACAAAGTATATATATATATATATATATATATATATATATATATATATATATATATATATATAGCCTACAGTAGTCAACATTTGAAGTGGATAAAAACCTTTCAGTTCAGTTTGTTTATTTTTCCCCTTAGGGAAAGTAAGGTTGCAGCGAGCTCACACAGACATAATAAGAGTCACAATTGGCATACAGAATTCAATAAACTAATTTAATAAATAAGATTTGTCCATACCAGCTGGCTAGTCAACTGATATCAGAAGAAATGGAATTTGAAAGTTTATTGCTTGGGGGATAAAAGAAAATTTGGACCTGTTTTTCATACACCGAGGGACAGTACCGTCGACAGGATGACAACAATTCAAAGGCACAGGATATAGGATATCTCTTATCTTTCACAATACTGTTAGCTTTATTCAACACTCTATCTTTGTATATACTTTCTATACTCGGCAAAGAAATCCCTAACAATTTACTTGCCAAAATCACCTCTTAGTAATTTCTTCTGTGCCTCTGAAAGCATTGCCATACCAGCAAATTAAACCTTTCATCAAAGTTGTCCTAAAACATTCTTCTTAGGACAGTTCAGTTCTTAGGGCAACTTTTATGAACTTTTTTGATCCACTTCAAACGTACCCCCTTTTCCTCAAAACAAAATCAAGATCCATAATTGTTTAGGATTGTATAGTAGGGGCATTATAATGAAGAATTTCTCCATAAAATTGAATAGGATTTTTTTTTTATCATAATAAGAATTAAGGATTCTTGCAACAATTAGTTTTTGGAATACGCTTTGAAATATATGTATTTGCCATGCAGAAAAGATAAATTCACAAGATGCCGTCTTTTAAAAGATGACTTTTATCCGAGTTTCCTCTTCTTCTGTTGCTGCGTGTACACATGTAGAATCATGCTGCCCCCCCTGCAGGACTGGAAAAGCACTATCTACATGCATGCAAACTAACACCATATGCGTAGACAGGACAATTTTGCACATACAAGTATCTTTATAAACGCTTTTTGTCCTGGAGATTTCTCTACTTTTGAATCAGTTACACCGTGTGGGACACCGCTTTGAGTGCTGTACGTTACGGGGTTACAACTTTAAGAGTGGGATGTTCCTCATAGCAGTGATAAGAATGAGGAAACACCAGCAGCCGTGAATGTAAGCACAGCTCAAAGCTCACGAGCCTCTGGACACTACGGTCCGTGTCCGAGTTCATCTGTGGACGACAGAACGTCGGTCACACGGGTGGGCCGATGGCAGATTCCTCACCGCTCGCTACTACCGCGCCACGTAAGTACCCACCCGCGTCAAGACGTGTGCTGGGCAGATCGATTCATTCCTTCTCCGGCAAATGAGAGTCACGCATCCATATGCGCCTGTATCATTATGTTTGTGGCGCACTTGGGTGAATGCTGGGGGTCCTTTGCTCAAAGTGCAGCCTTCTTATTATAAAGTTTTTGGCGAATGACCTGGGATGCGCGTGACCCAGCACGCGCTGATGCTGCAGCATGTCCGAGGATCGATATATAATTTATTTTAGTTCATGGTCGTACTACATTACCATCCTTCTGTCTTTCCAGTTATATAACTCATAACATGGCTTTGTGACTAGTTGAATTGCACTGCTCAGGGTGGTCTTTAATATCTCAGGAAACTTTAATTAAATTCTTAATTATGTTTCATTTAACTACCAACTCCTAAAATTAGTTTGAAGGAATGGGAATTGACAAATGAAGCATTAAGAGCATAGAGTTGTAATTAAGCAGTGTCACATTCGAAAAAGTGTTGATATTGCTTTAAAACAGCAGTTCTATGCAGTATTTCGTCTTCGCTAATGAAAATAGTTCCAATTAAAGAAGCCAAAACATCAAACTTTTTGTGCCCCCCGAGCAAGACTGAAAGCTGGACTGGAACAGAATATGTGAGTGGAGCGGAGCGACAGAGATTCGACTCAAAGACTAGGTTCAGACTGTCAGTCCAAAATCAAATTCGATTTTTGTGCATATCCGATTGAAATCCAATCAGATTTAGCTAGTCTGAACGGCCAAAAATCACTTGAAATTTGTACAAGTCCGTTTTGAGCTACATTCATATGTGTAGTTAGAAATAGCACTGCTCGGGTTGCTCTGTCATATCTCAGGAGACTTGATTGAAATCTCAATTATGTTTCATTTAACTCTCAACTCGTAAAGATTGGTTTAAAGGAATGGGAATTGACAAATGAAACGCATGAAATTACATAAATGAAACAGTGTTGGTATTGCTTTAAAACAGCAGTTCTGTGCAGTTAATGTGTCTTCTTCGCTAATGAAAATAGTTCCAATTAAAGAAGCCAAAACGTCAAACTTTTTGTGTCACTGAGCAAGACTGAAAGCTGGACTGGAATAGAATATGTGAGCGGAGCGGAGCGACAGAGATTCCTCTTCCTGAGTCGACTGAGGGGCCGTTTACACGACACCATTTTCAACTAAAAACAGAAAATTTAAATGCATTTTGGCCATTAATTTACACGACAACTGCGTTTTGGTGGCCTAAAAACGCAAACTTTTAAAAACGGGTTTTAAAATTCAAAGTCTCTGTGTAAACAACAAAAATGCTAATCTGTGAAAATGATGCCGACATACACGTGTATTACATGTTCAGTCTGTAGTGTTTCATCGCCATCTAATGGCCTGCCAGCAGAATACAGCGTTTTTAGTCATTTTCACGAATATGTATGAATGGAAATCGTTTTGACAATGGTGTTGTCTGTACGTAGAAAACTCATAGGAAAAACTTCACAGTTTTAAGCGTATTGTTGTCGTGTAAACATACCCTCAGACTGTCAGTCCAAATCCAATTTTTATGCATATCCAATTGAAATCCTATCAGATTTAGCAAGTCTGAATGGCCAAAAATCACATGAAATTTTTACAAATCCATTTCGAGCTACATTCATATGTGTAGGTAGTATGAATGAAATTCGGATATGCTACATCCGCAATGTTGTTACTGTCACGTGATCTCCCAATGTGTCAGTTGCATTGCTTCAGTCATTCATAAATCTTCTCCCATGGGATAGTAAAGTGTCCATTGAATGCGCACTTCAGAGTCTCGGTGGAAGTAGTAGGCCATCCAGGGACTTTTTGCGTACTCTTTCGAATATTATGTATTCGGACATACTACTCCTTGGCATACTGTTTTTTGCATAGCCAACTATATAGTAGGGAAGTATTCAATTTTTGATGCAGCGCAATACTGCCCGACAACTTATTTTAGTGACCTTGGTTCCGGAAGAATTATTTTATTTATTTATTTCCACAGAAATTATTAAAAAGTCTTTAAAAAAAATTTAAACCTGGAATTAACCAACCAGCTTCGAGTTGGATCACAACATTACTAACTTTGATTTTACATTCAGACAAAAAGACAGAGGTACAAGACTGTGTACTTAAAGGCTTTAATAAAGGAAAGAAAGGGAATTCCATGAAGCATTGCAAATGATAGTCAAATTAAAAATGACAGATAAATATAAAACTGTTGATTGTGTTACAAGTAGTTTGAGAGCATAGGGAGACTGACCGTCACGTCATTTGCAGTCATTGCTAAAGAGTTCTTTTGGTGCGCTTTGCTCTTTTTTGATTCTCTGATTGGTAGATTTGTTTTGCAGAATCATGGGTAATATAGTCTTTCACCAGGAATTTGCTGTTAAAACAGTTGAAATTATGGCATTAACAAAAGCACATGCCATCAACCTTATAGCTCAAGGTCTGTCTCAAAAGGTTTGTAAGTTATTCTTAAAAATCAATTCTCCCTGTGGAGGTAATGAATGACTCTTACTTCTGGAACCTGACTGTTCTACAGTGGTGGTCAAAATTATTGCCACCCTTGGTAAATATGATCAAAGATGACTGTAAAAATAAATCTGCATTGTTTATCCTTTTGATCTTTAATTCATAAAATTAGCAAAAATCTAACCTTTTGAAGGAAAAGGATTGAAAGTGGGGAGGGATCACATTATGAAATAAGTGTTTTTCTCCAAAACACGTTGGCCACAATTATTGGCACCCTTTTATTCAATACTTTTTGCAACCTCCTTTTGCCAAGATAACAGCTCTGAGTCTTCTTCTATAATTCCTGATGAGTTTGGACAACACCTGAACAAGAGATCAGAGACCATTCCTTCATGCAGAATCTCTACAGATCCTTCAGATTCCAGCTCCATGTTGGTGCTGCTTCTCTTCAGTTCACTCCACTCATTTTCTTTAGGGTTCAGGTCAGGGGACTGAGATGGCCATGGCAGAAGCTTCGTTTTGTGCTCAGTGACACATTTTTGTGTTGGTTTTGGATCATTGTCCTGATGGAAGATCCAACCACGGCCCATTATTGGATTTCTAGCAGAAGCGGTCAGGTTTTGATTTTTATCTGTTAGTATTTGACATAATCCATGTTACTATGTATCTGAACAAGATGTCCAGGACCTCCAGCAGAAAAATAGGCCCACAGCATTAAAGATCCAGCAGCATATTTAACCGTGGGCATGGGGTACTTTTTATCCATGCGTGCACCAAACCCATCTGGTGAGTTTGCTGCCAAAAAGCTCTTTTTTAGTTTCATCTGACCATAGAAGCCGGTCCTGTTTGAAGTTCCAGTCGTGTCTGACAACTGAATATGCTGGAGATTGTTTCTGGATGAGCGAGGAGGATTTTTCTCGAAACCCTCCCGAACAACTTGTGGGGATGTAGGTGCTGTTTGATAATTTTTTTTTTTTAGGCTTTCTGAGACTCAAGACTCAACTAATCTCTGCAATTCTCCAGCTGTGATCCTTGGAGAGTCTTTGTCCACTCAAACTCTCCTCCTTACCGCGCATTAGGATGATTTAGACACGCGTCCTCTTCCAGGCAGATTTGTAAGGCAGATCTTTAGTTGATTGGAACTTCTTAATTATTGCCCTGATGGTGGAAATGCCAATGCTTTAGCTATTTTCTTACACATCAGAACTATATTCTTTGGTTTTATTCATTGTGATGAATGATTACGGGAATTTGGCTTTGTTTCCTCGTGTTTATACTCCTGTGGAACAGGAAGTCATGGCTGGACAATTTCATGTTCATGATATACCTATTATACGTATTGCTAAAAAAAATGTAAATATGAATGGGAATATACTTAAGAGATATTTCACTCAAAAAAAATTCTAGGGGTGCCAATAATTGTGGCCAATGTGTTTTGGAGGAAAATATTTATTTCATAATGTGATTTTACCCTACTTTCAATTCTTTTCTTGAATTAAAGATCAAAAGGATAAACAATGCAGAGTGCCTAGTATGAGATTAATAAGAGATTGCATTTTTATATTAGTTTTTCTGGAGAAAAATCAGGAGACTTAAGTGAAAGCCTCTTTTTTTTTTTTTTTTTTTATCTATCGGATGAAAACAATTGAGATATTGAAGAGGTCTTTCAGATGATAAAACTAGTCTGTATTAACACACATAGTATCCTAAAATATGTTGTTGTCAACATTGTTCTAACTTGCCATTCTGATTGCTGATCTAAATTACATAATACAAGAGCCAGGAATAAGGTATGCACTGCAGTTTTTTTTTTTTTGGTTTTTATGTAAGGAAAGATCTGCAGTGCAATAATACAATAGATACCATATCAAATTTCCCACCACACCTATTTCTGTCTGGAGCGTCACAAGCAGCAGCTGTTGTCTAAAAGGACAGCAACCCTGGATTATTACATCATAAGTAAACCGCTGTCACATGTTTGGATGGCTAATTGGAAGCTATTTAAACTATTCTGCCTGAATGTCGTTTTGTTGTTTGCACAGATATTGAAAGGAGATTGTGATTGGAGCTAACAACTTTGACATCATGTCTTATCTTCTTGTTTTAGTGCTCAGTTAAGCAAGCCGAATGAAAAGGGAAAAAAAGGATTTAATTGGAATGCCTTCCCACAACTTAGTCATATTTGAACTGCACAACATCCATTTAGCTAACACTGTCATTCAGTTTCCCTGAGTGAATCAAGTGTACTTTTTATGACTGCACTTTTTGTAACCTTAGATGACTGAGATTCTTTTGCATTGGGTTGTAAAGTCTGGTTGCAGAAGTGGGTGGTGACTGTAATGCGTAGCTTGAGATGTTTATTGTTCATGCGTATGTGAGTCACGTCAGATCCCCGTCCTGCTAGTCATTCTCTGTTCAGAACTGCTCTGGCGTCAAGCCAGTTCAGTAAGATGAATGGTCACTTCCTACGCACATAAACTCACTGTATTATCATCTGCGTACTAGTGTGTAGGCTTACTAGACCTTAGTATAGGGATGGGCATCTCTAGTAATTTTGTAGTTGAATACTATATAATGTAAAAAAGGAGGTTATCAGTTACTTGAAAATAAAAATGTAGGTTAAAGGAATAGTTCACCCAAAATTGAAAAAATGTTTCACCATTTAATCATCCTCATGTAGTTTCAAAGCCTTAAGAATTTCGTTCATCTTCAAAACATAAGTGAAGATATTTTTTTTAATCAAACCTGAGAGATTTTGGTCCCTCCATTAAAGGGATAGTTCACCCAAAAATGAAAATCTTGTTAACCGGACAGTTGACTGAAGCCATTGACTTCCATAGTATTTCTTTTTCCTGCTATGGAAGTCAGTGGCTATTATCAACTGTTTGATTACCAACATTCTTTAAAATATTTTATTTTGTTTTCAACTGAAGAAAGAAACTCATACAGGTTTGGAACAACTTGAGGGTAAGTAATGACAACATTTTAATTTTTGGGTGAACTATCCCTTTAAAAGTCCACACAACCAAATATTTTACACTTTTAAAAAGTTCATAAAGACATAAAATAAATCAATATGAATTTAGCAGTTTAATCCAAGTCTTTTGAAGAGACACAATCTCTTTATTTGATGATCAGGCTTTTACCCACATATAAACATTAATCAGTACACATAGAGCACATTAAATATGGCAAACAGAAGCTCAAAACGCTTGCTTGACACATGACAACTATATTGGCACCAACACCAACGCACAAAAGCATTCTGTTTATTATAAGCATATGCTGCTATTATGTCTTCTGCTGCTTTAAATGCTCAAGCTTTTTAAAGCCAGGTGGATTCTGATTGGCTGTCAGTGTTTTTATTGTTCATCAGCTGGAATAGTTCTGAAAGTGATTCCAACAATATTGTTCCTCTGTGTCATTATCGTAATAGTTGTGGTGTGGATGCCTCTATTCTGAAAGAATTAGAATGGTTATTAAAATTTTACAGTTATAGTTATCGTCCTTGCTGTGAACAGCCCTGTTAATCATAGATATGTAGTATGTAGATGCCACATTCGACCGCTCCAGACACGTCAGCGTGCCCGCCATCTTGTAACGGTCAGCGCGTCATCACTCGCAGTAAGAATCAATGATGCCACAATATTGCGCAGTTTCTGGATGGGAAATTGCCGTGATTTAAATTCCCGAAGAAAGGGGATAACCTTTCACAGGTGAGAATGTGTTGGTTTGTGTTTTTATATATATTAACTCAATATTACTGGATTTTATTATGGTAATTTTAAATGTTTTAGTTAAGTGGATAGTTAAATGGATAGTTCACCCAAAAATGAAAATTTGATGTTTATCTGCTTACCCCCAGCGCATCCAAGATGTAGCTGACTTTGTTTCTTCAGTAGAACACAAATGATGATTTTCAACTCCAACCGTTGCGGTCTGTCAGTCATATAATGCATGTCAATGGGAACACCATCTATAAGAGTAAAAAAAAAACATGCACAGACAAATCCAAATTAAATCCTGCGGCTCGTGACGACACACTGATGTCCTAAGACACGAAACGAAATGGTTTGTGCGAGAAACCGAACAGTATTTTTATCATTTTTTAACTCTAAAACACCACCATGTCCAACTGCCCTCCACATCCGGTTGGTGAGGTCAGAAAACACATTCTGATGACGGAAGTGATGTCTCGCGCTTTGCTTCAATGAGTGCGAGAGACATCACTTCCGTTGTCAGAGCGCGTTCAGACCTCACTAACCGGATTTTATGGCAGGATCACACCAAGCCGACGAACTAGTGGCGACGAAAGCAGACTGTGGGGTTGGCTCACGTCGGCAGCTTCTGGGTCCAAAGTTGTCCTGACACACCAAACCGACGCTCGACAGCCGGCGACCAAGTAGCACGTCCATTCTGCGCCTGCGTAAGATGAAATGCCTTTCCGTACCAGCAGATGGCAGTAGGTGAACAGCCAATCAGAATGATCAGATGCCCTGACAAGCTCCGACGCTGATTCAACATGTCGAATCGGCCGGAAAAAAAGCTAACGGGAACCAACTTCAGCCGGCGGTGTGGAACACACTGAGAAAGCTTAGTCGTCCGACGAACAAAAACTGCCCAACGGCCGACCATCGGCTTGGTGTGTTTTTGCCTTTAAACATAGGGAATCCATTGGGCAGCGTAACTGTAATAAGAATAGAATAAGAATCAAAATATTGATAGACTTCTGCCTAAAAACACATCACCTCTCATCAGCAGACAAAGGCACAACTCAAGAAGTCCATTACTTGTGTACATCCCTTCCTTAGGACATTGTATTGTGGGCCTTTGCGTTCTGTAAATGTAGCAAGTCCAGCGTCATGTGATATGCAAACATGCAGTAACAGACATCACAATTGGCTCTTTGTCTGCATGTGTGCTTGGCACATAGCTTGTTAGGGGTCAGAGTTCAGTCCCAGAGTCTGAGCAGGAATGCCCAATATACAGTTTATATAACACTTTGACCTCTGGTGTTCAAGACATGTTAAAATAAAGAGATCTTTATGTAACATTCGATTTTACAGAGAGTGTTGAGTGAAAGACAGGTGTTGGTGAGCGTATTGATTATTTTGCTTTCTGCTTTTATGAATTTATGAAGGGAAAGAGAGAGCAAACCTGTTCATGAATGCTCAGAAACTGAGGGAGTTGTTTTGAGAAGGTAAATGAATTTTGTATGGGATGAATGAAGACATTTCAGCTGAAGTCAACTACTGATATTCCTCTCAAGAACTACTGACAAATACTAGGAACAAACGCTTTTTCCTTGACACTTGTGATTATTAAAATCTACATTTTCGCCAGTTTCAGAACCTGTTATGATTTTTTATTTTTTTTTTACTTTGGAATGAAAAGAATGACAGGAATTTTCAAAGCAAATTTGAATATGATGCTAGATTGTTGGCCAGTGTTTATATACTGAATAGTTGCAAAGGTTTTCTGAATGGTTTTTAGCGCATGGTTGCTTGGTAATTTTGTGGCTTTTTTTTTTTTTTTTGAGTTCCCTGGAGTTAAATGTAAATTCCTGGTCTGTACATGGAAATGATTTAGTGTCATGGAATAAATCGGAGTACTATGATGTTACTGCTGCAATGTGTAAAGGGTTACGAGTGAAAGATGTAGAAGAGAGTGATGAAATAAGAGAGTGTAACCGTACAGTGGAAATTTACAGGGATTACTGCGTCCCCTGAGTCACTCACTGCAGGGTACCATGACAGTGTCTGTCCTCTGTGCTGTTCTCCGAGGTCATTCTTTCCCTCTGCAGCCTTTGCTTTCACTCATTCTTGCCCTTTCTGTCATTCTCTATGTATCTGACTGACCAAACACTTGGCCTGTCTCATTTTGAGCTGTGTAATGTGTTTTTCTGTCTGTGTAGACACTAGCTCTCAGCACTTATTGAATAAGCTGTGCTAACTCTGCTGTTAGCTCTCCACTGTGGCAAAAGTTTCAGAATATAGTAACTGAATGAAGTTTTGATTTAGTCTATGAACATATCGACTATATTGTTTCAACCTCACTAATTGACAATCAAATCACGCTAAAAGAACTCTTTAGTGCCCAAGACTCCCACACTGTGAAGGACGTATGAATCAGTTTGTGTATATGTAGGCATATTTTGCAATAATTTTTTTTTTTAAATATATTGTTTCTGTATACATGAACAAAATCTTTAAATCAATAGTTCTGTATTTTTTTTAATCATTTTTTATTTGTCATTTGCAATGCTATATTGGCTTGTAGTTCTTCCCCCTCATTAAAGCTGTTAAGTACACAGTCTTGAACCTTTTATCATTTTGTCTCATTTTCAATTCAAATACTTTTTTGTTTTTTTTTAAACTGAAGTTTGTAATGTTGCGATTCACCTCGTAGCAGCTTGGTTTGGTTTGATAAAGATGTGAAAAATGCTTCTCCCACAACACCTAGATGCTATAAGGGGGAGGGGCGTTCTGATTCTTGCCAGCATGCTATTGGACAAAAAAAATTGTATACACCCCTGAGTGCAAGATAAGTCATCATTATTTTTGGTCCATTTTTCCAGAGAAGAGAGAGAATGTAAAAGCAGCTAAAAGTTCAGTTGGTTAATTTAAGTGGCACATAACCATATAAAAGTTAACAAATATGTGCACAAAACATTGTATAATGTGTATAATTCATTATAAAGATATTTACAGTCTTCATTATAATGCATCATATCTTTTCATAAATAATTGTAACCAAAGTTAATATTTGCAGGTTCTGAAATTGGTTGTTTGTCATATTTTAATGCATTATAAAGGTGTGTTCAATCATGAATAGATCAGTATTATACTGGTGGTTAAAGTTATTCATGAGATCATACAATGAATTATAGGATGCAAAAAAAGCATATTATATATACAGTAAGGGTTTATGTAAAGTGTTACCGAATTTTTTTTTATTAATTGATTGTCTCCTCTCTTCAGCTGGCAAGGGTGATGGTAACCCAGAGTATATTGCCTTTATTCTGGTGCCTTTCTTCTTTCTGCTGGGGCTTCTGGGAGTCCTCATCTGCCACATCCTGAAGAGGAAGGGCTACCGCTGTACAACTGAGTCAGAGGAAGATGAAGAGTTGGAGAAAGAGGAAGACGAAGAAGATAAAGATCCAGAAAAAGGAGGTGAATGTTTTGTTGAAATTTAGTTTAGTTTTAGTTTTACACATTTATTGACCATGTTTCTTTAAATGGCAGAAGGAGGTCAAACTTCCTCTAAAACAAATGACACCTCATCATTCAGTTCCTGTGATTTTTGTTATGGGCAGTGAAATTGCAGGAAGGAGTTTGTGAAATCAGGGATCTTAAAATGAACATTGGAGCAGCAGCTATTTATTTTTTCTATTAATCGGCTCTTCATTGCTTGCTGAAGTCAGATGGTTGTGTATTGAAAGCTGCATGGTATATAAGAAGTGGATTGACGTGAAAGTAAAGACTTAAGAGGTAAATATTTTTAAACTACTTTCCTCTTAGCAATCAGTTGAAGGACCATCTAAAGTGGATACGTGACCTCATTCCATGGTGTTTTGGTGTTTCAAGTGCTTGTGGGATGGCAGATTTAAGCTGAGGTTTATATTCAACCCACTTGAAATCAAATTAGTTTTTCTTGTTTTCAGACATTCTTTACTTAAGAAGAAAGGTGACGAAATGTCATGGAAAAGAAAAACTCTTGAAATGTAGCCCCTTCTGTTAAGCCTCTTCTAACACACTTACTCTCATCTTATTTTGTCTCATAAAAAAATATTCATCTTCTCATTATTTTGACATGTCTGTGATGGTATCGTAAGTATTCACAGTAATCAGTTTTAGTACCGTCAATTTTAAATTGGAGAATAGCCAATGCTTAATACGCCACTCTATGTTTCTTCCTCATCTTAGGGAGGTTTTACTTGCCACAGGCCACAGTTGTCTTACTGATGTCATTTAGCCTTATTTTATAAAGCTTCTTTGAAACAATATGTATTGTAAAATGTGCTGGACAAACTAGTTTCATTTTTCTAAGAAAATGTGCGTAACAGTCATGACTTGCTTTATGCTTTATGGTTAAAGGGTTAGTTCACCCAAAAATGAAATTTATGTCATTAATTACTCTCATGTTGTTCCAAACCTGTAAGACCTTTGTTCGTCTTCGGAAAACAAATTAAGATATTTTTGATGACATCCGAGAGGTATCTGAACCACACATAGGCAGCAATGTCATTGCACTTTTCAAGGCCCAGAAAGGTAGTAAAGACATTGTTAAAATAGTCCACGTGACTACAGTGGTTCAACCTTAATGTTATGAAGCGACAAGAATACTTTTTGTGCGCAAAAACAAAAATAATGACTTTATTCAACAATTCCTTCTCTTCCATGTCAGTCTCCTATGCGGTTGATGTAGTAAACACAGTGCAGCACTTCCGGGTTCTGCGTCAGAACTTGTCCTGCCTAAGACACGTCATACATGCTAGAGAACAAAGATTTGTTTTTAACAACTATTTGAAGAGCACTTGACAAACCTTGCAGTTAAGAACTGGGCTGGCCACAGTAATGCAAATTCTATTGTATTGTTCTCTGTGTTCACCTTTATGTTTACTAATGTTCGTAACCAGTTTTTGTCTGTGCGTTGTTTAAAACTGTATGTTTGTGTATGTACACTGCTGCTATGGTGGTGTCTACGTGGCATTTTTGCTCCAGGAAACTAGCCAACATTCTTTTCTTATCATCCACATTTAAGCTAAAGGATCAACCATGTTATTTTTCAAATTATATATATATTTTTTTTATATATGTATTTATTTATTTTAAAATGCAGGTCTAGATGTATTGTTTGCTGCTTTTCTAGGAATGTTCATGTGGCATTGTCTGAATTCTAGGAAATTTAAAAGTGTGTGTGGACTTGTTCAACCTGACACAACCCTCTTTCTCTCTCTTTGTTTGTCTTCAAATCTTTGGATCCACCCATATCCCATTGCATGTGATACGGCACTAGATATGTTGCATTTTTTTAAGTTGAAGTATAATATATAAATATATATCATACTTCAACTTAAAAAAATGTAAAGCACGGAAATTAAATTTAGAAATGTTGCTAAGTGAAATAAAATAAGTTCAAGCTGAAGTACTAAATTACTAAAACGGACATTTTTTTTTCTCCCAATTAACAAAAACACTTTACAATAAGGTTTTCTTTTAACATTAGTTAACTACATTAGTTAACATGAACTAACAATTAAAAATACATCTACAGCATTTAATCTTAATTAACGTTAATCTCAACATTTACTAATACATTATTTAAAATCAAAAAATATATCTGTTAAAGAGATAGTTCACCTTAAAATGAAAATTAAGTCACCATTTACTCACCCTGCTGTTGTTTTAATGTGTATGCCTTTCTTTCTTTTATGGACCACAAAAGGAGATTTAAAAAAAAAATTAAATAAAAATGTCCCACTCGCGCTTGTCCATATAATGGCAGTGAATAGCAACCAGCACCAAGCTTTTTAACAAAGACCCAAAAGTACCACAGAATAATCCCATGTGACAGGTGTCATATATTTTAAATGTTCTGTGGGAATACAAAATGAAATCTAATGTGTTATTTAACAAAAATCCTGACCTCGGTCGTTGGTCTTTAGTGCACGGCTATGCGACATGCTCGTTCGTGTGACTCGGTTAGCATTGCAGTTCACTCCGTTTCTCCCAGAAAAAGCAAACAAGTTGTGAAAAATCAAGATTAACAAAAACGTGCGAGTAAATTATGGTTAAGTTTTCATTTTAGGGTGAACTATCCATTTAACATTAGTTTATGCACTGTGAACTAACATGAACATGAATACTTTTATTAACTAATATTAACAAAGATTAATAAATGCTGTAAAAATGTATTGCTCATTTTTAGTTTATGTAAGTTAATGTACTAACGAATGTTAACTGAGACCTTATTGTAAAGTGTTACCGTTTTAGTTTTGGTTAATGATATCAACACTGAGTCAAGTGCTTTGTCTAGAATGTTTTTTTTTTTTTTTTTTTTTTTTTTTTTTTTTTACATCAATTACATTTTTTTCTTTCAGTACATTTCCTCTTGAATGTTTTTACAGAATATCTTTGTTTAAAGATATTGAGAGTAATTAGAGCCACTCACTGTTTTCCCACGAGCCTCCCATGAGATCTTCAGGCCTAGTGATTTGATTTGTAGATGGATTTACAATAACTGTGGCTCTGATTTAGAGAGAAACTGAAATGCAGCATTGGGGTGATCATTGTGGGTGTAATTTTGGCTTTTTTGTTGTTAGTAAAGTTAGACTGTCCCTTATACTTATTTTGCCATTTTTGTATGGAAATTATTTAGCTGTAGATTAACACATGCAAAAACTAACAAAAACAGAAAGCAGATTAGTAGTCGTAAACTTTATATGACTCCAGAACTACATATTTCTCCGTCTGATCCCCAGCTGTGAGCGCAAATCCAACACAGGAAGTCTGATCTTTTCAAACAGGGGTCCATGACTTCAGGAAGGACATGGGTGGTGTGTTTTCTGTAAGCGGCCTCCTCTGAGCAGTAGTTTTGCAGAAATACCCTTCCATCTCCAGATGCCTTTATGAAACCTTTCACGAGTCAACAGACCATATTTATTGTTAGTATTGTAAATATTAGTGTTTTCTGCTTTCATACGCAAGTCCTTTTTAGTAATACTGTGTCAGCAAAAATAATTTCATACCACCTGCATATTGAGTGTCATGAAATAACAAACACTAATAACAGTTGGTTTGTGATGACAGTTTGAGATAAAGGCTGTTAAACCAGCACACTTTCTTTGGATGTTTTGTGTAGCTTCAGTAGTTGCATTTTTTTGTTTTGGTTCTGCATAACACTAAACAAGCTGGGTGGTTTATTGTTTGTTTTTGTTTTTCAAAAATGCACATCACTTTTACTTTATCAGTTTATTATTTTTTTCTAACAAAGGCAAGTTGACTAATATTCAATAGAATAAAGTGTTATTCTTCTATTTTTTAACACAACCCATCTCTCTCTCTCTCTCTCTCTCTCTCTCTCTCTCTCTCTCTTCCAGATCTAAATGACACCTTCAGTGATTCCAACGCTGACACGGTGGGCCAAATCGTTCACTACATCATGAAAAATGAAGGTAAGGTGAATGAATGTGGGGATAAAGATGAGTTTAGATACCACAATACTTTCTAATAATGGTCACATGACCAGTTTGACAAACTCTGGTAAAGATTAGACCAAGGTCTGTCAGAACGAATAACATGTCTTTGTAGGTTTGAATGCGCTGAGGAAAATATGAGGCATGGTAACCAGTCAGTCACATCGATTGTGATGTAGCATTGATTGTGACGGAGCATAAACAATCCTCAGCTGACTTCAGAGCAGTGAATCAACATGAGGTCACACCAGACAACATGTTCTCATATCAGCTGCATTGAGTGTGTCTCCAGGCTGATTCAGATACCTTCAGCTGATTCAACTGACTGCACAATCTACTTAGTAATAAATAGAATACTTTAGAATTTTGGAAAAAAAAAAAAAAAAAAAAAAAAAAAAAAAGAGTAAGAAATAAGTAAGGGATAATGCATTGCTAGCTGTGCATTAAACCATTTTAATGCACAACATGGAGGCAAAGTGCATTATCCTGCTTATACCATGGTCATTTGCCAGCTTTATGTATTATGGGTTTAAATTAAGACAGTGCTGATCAAGCATGTTAAGAAACACATGTTCATGTTTCAGGCTTTGTAAACCAGTCGTGAGTTTGTTCAGCTTGATTTCTTGGTCCTGTTCACACCTGGTATTAAAATGTGTTTTGGTCAATCGGATCACAAGTGGATGACGCCAAATAAAATATGTATGTTGTCTGACCCCTCCAGCGTGAGTGTTTTTTTGTTTTTTAAGGCGACCATTATTTAGAACGTATCACTTTATGGTTTCCATGGTGACGCGTCATCGCTTGTTACGTGACACACCGCAGCGCTGTATGACTGATGATCTGCTTTTATTTCATTTTTCCTTTTTTATTCAAAATATTCACAAATTTGTTAACAATAGCATGAAATATCTGATATTCCGATTGCCAAATATGTGCAAGTGGATGTGTTTTGCTGTTTAAACACCTTTATAACGATCATGTTAGATGAGCTATATGCTCGACGGTGGGCGCCGCCATGTTAGTTTGCGCCGCACAGAGAATCGGATCTGTTGGATTTACAACACGTGAATTCATCCACTTCTCCCGAAATACATGAAAGTAAGTGAGTCGGTGAACTGGGGAAGAATAAAGTAAGCTTTAAAGTTACTTTCACAATGTGTATCTGATATGAATAAAACGTGTTGTCTAATTATAATGGGAAGGGTTATTTCCGCTTCTATAGACATAATTGTGTATTTTACAAACTCTAAATATATTGTTTTGTTAGTATTCATGTGTATTTAAATGTCTGAAACCTAAAATAAACATTATTTGTTTGAAAACACTGCACAAATGTGATAAATGAAAAGTGCTGCGCGCGTCCGTCTCTGGTTTAGCGCCAGCCAAAGCTCTCACGCACATTTGAATTTGGCAGTTGATCACGTGATGCGCTGAACGTTTTAATCACACCAGTGTGATCGTACGCTCCTGGGGCCAGCCAAGACTGATCACACCAGTGTGATCGTACGCGTCAAAGTGTTAAAACATTTTGAGCTTGTCCACTTTCAATCACTTAGAGCTAGTCAAAAATGCATTCAACCAGATTGCTTTTGTAGTGTAGACTCTCATGTGGTTGGATGTGTTCGAACAACTACTACCCTCCGTCTGATCTAATGAGTAAACATGGGAAGCATGCTAGCCAGATGGATTTAAAGGTGCTAAAGAGGATGTTTTGTTTTATACATTTTTGCAATATTACTTGAAACTGTCTTTACTAACTGATAAAAGACTATTTATTAGGTGCACTGAAAGGAATAATATTAATATATATCATCTGTGCACAAGGTAGGGCCTTAAAAACATCAGCCAATCGTTTACGCGATCATCGCGTAAACGATTGGCCCTCTGGCTTGTCAGTCACTGCCGTGACGTTCCTTGTGAGAGACGAGCGCGACTGCGCGCTCCAGTAACTTTCCACACTCCACATGCGCCGCATGCAATGTTTTTGTCCGGAGACAGGAGTAACAACTGCAGATTATGAGTTACCTGCGGTGATTCCGACATAATGAATCCACTAACACAACACAGCGAATGCCGGTGGTAAACACTCGTGTTCCAATACGAGTGTTTACGAGTTTTGGGAGGTGTTCCTTCGAAGGAGGGGGGTTGTTCTTACGCATGCGCTCATTTCAAAAACTCAGTAACAGTCTTTGGATTCTCAGTCGACGAAAAAATCCTCTCTATCACCTTTAAACCTTGTCGACTGAAGACCCAAGTTTGGTTTGAAGATGAAAAACGTACCAAACACAATGTTCTCTGATTTCTAACACGCACTAACTGCGTTTGTTGTGGTCTTGTGGCTGTCAGAGCAGAAACGAAAGCTGATGCTCATTGACTTCGGTGCGTTCATTTTTAAAAAAGATCTGAAAAAGCTTTTACCCACCCATAGACCCTCCCATCGAAGAAATCAGGGCAGAAGTGGTTGAAAGTGGGCAAAAGAGACTGATTAAAACACCAGGAGTAAATGGGAATGTGTTTCCCTCGTCTACTTCTGATCCGATCAACCAAAACACGTCTTAATACCAGGTGTAAACAGGGCCCTTGATTGCGTAAAGGCCAAAAACTTTTGAAGGACACAAGGAAATTTCAGTTTTACATGAAATGGAAACCGTGATCTGAGAAACAAAAATAGCAGAACTATCATTTTAGTTGGCTTAGTCTATTTAGACCTGTTTAGAAAAAACATTAGTCATTCCATGGTAACTAATCACCAGCATTTCAAAATGTTTCTTTCCCCTGAGCGTGACATGTAGAGAGGAAGTGGTATTACTGCTGCTTGTATCTTGTGTTTGTGTGTTTCTTTCATATTTCACCTTCTCTACAGCTTGGTAACAATGCATGCACATTAACCTTTCAGAAACATCTAGTGGAAGAACACAATACATTTATCTTCTTAAAAATTATAAGTGGCTCTTCTGTAAACGGAAGGAACTGAGAGTTTTGTAAAATGCAAGGCACTTTCACTGCCAGTGGTTGCACAATTCAGGTGCCACCCTATGAAAATATTAACATTTTGAAGTTGATTGCCTTTTTGAAGACATTTAGTATGGCATCTCCATGTTGTCTTCACATTGATGCTTGTACTGATCTGGGGTTAACCCTAATTCTGCTGTTATCTAACAATAACTGTAAGTTCAATGATGTGAGTCAGCTGTAAAATGTGGCTTACACTATTTGTAATGTGTGTTTTGATGTCATGAAGCTACCCTGTGTCCACTAAGATTATGTGCTGCGGTTGCATCTGAAGGCAGTCAGCTGTTTTCATTAGTCAAAAGACTCCAGTCAAGCAAATGGTTCTGCATCTGAGGCTGCAGACTCTTACATGTTCTAATTTAGAAGTCATTTAATAAACTCTCTTATTCTCTTTCACTAGCCAACTCTGATGCACTCAAAGCCATGGTTCAGGAGAGTATAGACTCAGAGGGGTAAGTCCTCCTTTATGTCTTTCATATACTTGCAAAATACATGGATGCATACACATTGCTGCACGCAAGCATGTCTGTTTCACTATATTACTGAGGACATTGCGTAGACTTCCATTGATATAATGGTATAAGGGATATCGCCTAACCCAACCCCTAAACATCACAGAAACGTGCAAAAGACTAGATTTAAAAAAAAAGATGTTTTGGCCTATTTATAAGCCTTTTTAACTAGTGAGGACCAGTAAAATGTTCTCACTAGTCACTTGTAATAATATTTAACTATATAAGTAAGGACAATTAGGCCCGTACAAATAAAATTAAACAAGTGTACACACACACACACATGTACATACACACACACACACACACACATGACAGTGAGGTCAATAATTAAAAAGTGAATTTAAACTTTTTTTTTACTATAGTTTTATTTTGAATTTGCTTTTATGTTTTTAGTTTTAATGTTAATTTTAGTTTAATTTATAATAATTCTTTTTAGTAATAATTTGCTTTTTTCATTTTATTAGTTTTGATTGTTTTCATTTATTTGCTTTTTTTTTCTAATTTTTGTTTAGTTAAGTTTTTTTCAACTAATATTTATATTTTATTTTATTTCAAATTTATTTAATTTAACAGATGTTTTTAATTGTTTTAGTTAACTGATAATCCTGATTTAAACCTAAAAATGACATTAAAATCAAGTTTAAAGAAAAACAAATAAAATACATTTAAATTATTTATTTTTATCACTCAGTTTTTTATGCTGGTAATTTAATTCAATATGTGTTCAAAGTATTTTCAAGTCTTTTCCACTATCGGTCTCAGATGTTTTTTTTTTTACCTCATTTTATACAAATAAACAAACTTTTAAAGGCACAGTAGCATACTTTTAAAACAAGCATGAATGTTTTGCTAGTGAATGTGATCAAGTGAACTACATCTTTTGTAAAACAGTACCTCATCCCTCCAAAAGATGGTGCTGTCGCTTCTCAAATAACGGCGGCAGCAGCACAACAGGACAGATCTGCATTTAGGGACTGAGGTGGTTCTGTCTGTCTCATATGACACATTGTGGGGAAAATCACCACGAAGTGCAAAAAAAAAAAAAAAAATCAATCGCCGACAGTGCTGCAAGCCTGAAATAAGTTCCAGGTAGACTTTCAAAACCTCATATACAGAGGAGTCATGGAATAGAGGTCTGGGTGGAGCAATGGTCTCCACCCTGATACATATGTAAAAGAAATCAGTTTTATCATGCTCTGTTTTACCAGCATCATGACATCAGTTTATAGATGATGACAGTTCATTTACTTGGTACTATGACTACTGTCATCAAGATCATCTTTAATCTTATCACAGGATGAGATTAAAGATAAAAATTCACTTTTGTTTTTCTTACCTCAGCTATAATACAGCGTCTTCCTGAAACATTTCAAAATACATGAGTGAATGTTTATTCATCCTGAAATCATCTATTTTTTTCATTATGTAATTCGCATTCTTGCACATCAGTCCCTAGATTAAAGGGATGGTTCACTCATAAAAAATGAATGTTCTGTCATCATATACTCACTCTCATGTCATTCCAAACCTGTGCGCTTTTATTTATGCAGTGGAACAAAAAAGGAAATAAATGTCCTGGTTGCTTTTAAGCTTCAACAGTTTGAAAGGACCATGAAAGTATTTTAAAAGGGGTCCTACTGTAAATGTGTACTATAAGACTTCTAATTTTATATGATAGTCCTTTTTCATTGATAATCTTCCCCTCCAGTGAGCTTTTAAGAAAACTGCTGTAACAAGATCAGTGAGAGAACTGGAATGAATCATTTCGATAGGTTTAACCAATTCATTAAAAATGTTACACTTGTTTTCACAGATTTAAAAAAAAAATAATTTACTTTGAGTATGAAAAATACTACAATACTTGAGGCTTAGATCTCCATTCATTGTGATTACATTGACAAGCTCAACCAGAATATTCTTTAAAATGTCTGCTTTTGTGTTCCATGGAACAAAGAAAGTCATATGGGCTTGGGATAAGGACAGGGTATGGGTGTTAGTTTGAACAGGAATGTTATTAAATGATGACGGAATTCTCATTTTTGGGAAATCCCAAATTTCCTCCTCTAATGTTGTGTTTGTTTTTTTTAGTTGGTCTGAGCATTCATGTGAATACCAGATTTGGGTTGAACAATGAGGTCACTCTGCTTGAGTCTCACACGCCGTATAAGCAGTGTGAATTTGTGAATTTGCCTCCTCCAGTCAAGAATTATATTATTAAGACCGATATAAAGAGGAGCAGAGGATAGGGAAGGTGAAAGGTGTAGAGCCATGTACTGTAAAAGGAAAAATAATGAGTGGTGCTCAGAATGAAGTGTGATCGGGTGTTACTACTGAGGAGAGCACAGGGCATCAGGGTGTGGCTTATGTGCAGAGGGGTGGAGTTTGCCAATTTATCTTACTTGCATAATGTGTTTTGTCAGAATATACAGCTATTTATAAATAGTCATCAGTGGGGAAAGATGATTTCTGCTTACAGTGTTGGGGAAGCTATTTTAAAGCTAGCTTTGCAAGCTACAAGCTGCCCAATTTAGTGTAGTTCAAGACAAGCTACCCTTCTGAAAAAGTAGTTTGCTACATTTACTAGAGAAAGTAGCTAACTACTCTGAAGCTACTTAAAGGGGCAATATTTTATATGTACAGTTATTTGATTACAGTTTTCAAATTACAAATAACAATGTGTATACAGTTGCAATCAAGGATCAGTCGTAGAATTGGCCTGTACAGTCTTCAGATTGAAATCTCATTGAAAATAGCAGTGGTAACTTAGATATCAAAGACTATCAGTGATCTGAAAGCTTTTTCAAGAGAGGAATGGGCACTTTCCCCTCCATTTTTCATCAACTTTACATTCTTGGAATCACTCATGTGTATTAATAAGCTTTGTATAATAGTTTAGTGCCTTTGATAAATTGTTTCAATAAAATTTTGTTCTCAGCAGCAAAATGTCTTGCGGGTTAAGGGGGTTGAATAATTTTGATTGCAACTGTATATAAAGGATTGTATATGTATTATGCTTTTGTTATGAAATTAATATGAAAAGAAATGTAAAATCAGGATATTTCTCTCTGATCCACATGGAGATGCAGAGAAACACAATTTCCCACATACTCTGAAGAATAGAAACAAAAATTCCTCCATATGCAATGCGCTAATGCACAATTATTTTTATTTTATTTTAAAGGTGCCCTAGAATTCAATATTGAATTTATATTGGCATAGTTGAATAACAAGAGTTCAGTACATGGAAAAGACATACAGTGAGTCTCAAACTCCATTGTTTCCTCCTCCTTATATAAATCTCATTTGTTTAAAAGACCTCCGAAGGACAGGTGAATCTAAACATAACACCGACTGTTACGTAACAGTCGGGGTGTACGCCCCCAATATTTGCATATGCCAGCCCATGATCAAGCCATTAGACAAGGGCAGAACGTCTGGATGTGCACAGCTGAATCATCAGACTAGATAAGCAAGCAAGAACAATAGCGAAAAATGGCAGATGGAGCAATAATAACTGACATGATCCATGATAACATGATATTTTTAGTGATATTTGTGAATTGTCTATCTAAATGTTTCGTTAGCATGTTGCTAATGTACTGTTAAATGTGGTTAAAGTTACCATCGTTTCTTACTGTATTCACGGAGACAAGAGAGCCGTCGCTATTTTCATTTTTAAACACTTGCAGTCTGTATAATGCATAAACACAACTTCATTCTTTATAAATCTCTCCAACAGTGTGTAATGTTAGCTTTAGCCACACAGCATAGCCTCAAACTCATTCAGAATCAAATGTAATACATCCAAATAAATACCATACTTATAAAGATCCATTTTGAGGGTTATATTAGCTCTGTAAACTGTGTTTATGCTGTTCAAGGCAAGCGTGAGCTCCGGGGGAGGGGGAGCGGGAGATTTAAAGGGGCCGCAACCTATATATCGGTGCATAGTTAATGATGCCCCAAAATAGGCAGTTAAAAAAATGAATTAAAAAAAATCTATGGGGAATTTTGAGCTGAAACTTCACAGACACATTCAGGGGACACCTTAGACTTATATTACATCTTTTAAAAAGAAGTTCTAGGTCACCTTTAAAAACTCTAAAGGAGAGAAAAACAGAAAGAAGAGATCACATTTTTCTTGTCTATTGTTACATGTAAGCCCTTGATGCTACATCACTTTATTTTAAAATTAAAATTAATTGGACGAATGAGGATTCTAAAAGAAAATGTGCAGAACCCTAATGTACTGTGCAATAGTAAGGAATTCAAAAAGATAGAGATAGAGAAAAGCTAGAGATCGCTTATTAATAATGTATTGTAATGTATAATATGAGCGTGGAATCATGGGAGTTGTCGTCTTCACCTCCATAGCCAATGGAAAGCAAGGGACTTATGGATGAGCTAATGTATTAGGGGCCATTTACATGACACCGTTTTCAACTAAAAACGTAAAACTTTTAATTGTGGCTGTTCATTTACTCGACAACAGCATTTTGGGGGCCTTAAAATGCAAGCTTTTGAAAATGGGTTTTCAAAGTGCAAGTTTTTGAAAATGGTCTCCGTGTAAACAATAAAAACGAGAATCTGTGGAAACGTCATGCGCATGCATATCAGATGTTCGGTCTATAGTGTTTCATCGCCATCTAATGGCCAGGCAGCAGAATACAGCGTTTTTAGTCGTTTTTGTGTAAATGGGGATCGTTTTGACAATGGTGTTGTCTGTATGCAGAACTCAAAGGAAAACTTCTCCATTTTAAGCATATCGTTTTCGTGTAAACGTACCATTAAAGTTTTATTAACATTACTGTGGTAGGAAGCAGGGCGGGGCCGAGAGCCGTGGTAGCAGAACGAGGCACAATATATTAAAGCATCTCTGGTATTTTCATTGATTCTATGCAAGTAAAACCGGAAATTGAGGGTCTGACATGGATATGACGTCAATGACGTGGGACATTACATGGTTTAAAATTGTGGATTTCTCTGGAATTAAACATTGTTGGAAACATTTGGAATAATTTCCGTACAAAAGTCAACAAAATATATAATTTTTCTAGTGGTTTTTGGATATTTTTAACCAAAAATCTTACATATTGTGCCTTTAATGTTGTGGACATTTCAGCAAACTGTTTGCTTTGTTTATTCAGTTTAACAGCATTAAGTTCAAGGTACATGTCCAAAAACATGGTGTATTCTTGCAACGTCTTTACCTGCGGTACAGTGCTGTTTACAAGCTGTATGTTCCAGGATTGTTTTCAGTGGATTGTAGGTAAATATTCAACATTATTCAGACCAGCGCTCTTTTTCGTCTCTACCTTATAAATATATCTCTGTACTGTTTTACCACACCAAGCGTTTCAGTGCTTGAGTAAACAGTAAACAGGAGATCTCAAACTGATTTGGATTGTTCTACTTACCATTGTATGCATACATTGAAAAGAACATTTGCCAGTCAGGCATCCTAATATAGTGATGTAGCATTTCATTTCACTATAGGCTACTTGATTGAAGAAAATAGCTTGCTACTGAAAACACTACAAGCTATTAAGTAATAAGTAATAATAAGTAATAAGCTATTACTTGCAACTACTCCCCAGCACTGGTAGCTAGATGCTGTAGTTACGACATTTACCAGCAGGGGCTAACAGGACCATGGCAACCATTACAACCTTGACCCCCTAATAACTGCACTGAGGACTATTGATGTTTATAAATGGACAAACTGATCTCGCACTGTTTAGGTGTGGCTCTCCGTTGCCAAACACACTGAAAATAGTTCTGGTGTAGTGTGTGTGTTTGCATGTGTATCTCTTCCTCCTCTGTTCTTCATAGCCCCTCTTGCAGGTGGCAATTGAAGTATCTCTGTCCTGCTCTTCCTCTGCCTCTCGAGCGAGGCACGCGCACATATGCGCACAGAGCAGAACAACATCCCGCAGTGTAATGAAGACAGATAAGAGAAAATCTAGTGGTTTCCCTCGTTTTTTTAGTTGGCAGAGTGGAAGGACAAAATAAATAGAGGCAGAAGGAAAGAGGAAAAGACAGATAAAGCAGCAGGGGAGAGAATCAGCCTGTCTAAAATATCTGCTCCAGTTCTGCTGCATTTCAGCTAAAATATAATACCTGTGAAAGGTGAAGCTTTTTTTTTTTTCAGTGTTAAATGCATTCTTCTTTTCTGCTTTATTGTGTGGTAGAGCTCAGCAAATATATATTTTATATATAGATAGCTTAAATATTATATCTTAAGTATTGTAGTAACATACAAACATTGTGTGTGTGTGTGTGTGTGTATGTGTGTATATATATATATACTTTTATTTAGCAAGGAAGCCTTAAACCCACCAAAATAAATTAAAGACTTTAAATAAAGATTTCTATTTCAAATAAATTATTTTCTTTTAAATGTTCTATTCGTAAAATGAAAGCATATTAAGAATGATTTCTGAACGATCAAAAATTCAATGAAAATCCAGATTTGCCATCACAGAAATGTTTAATTTTAAAATATATAAATAATGAATCAAACTTACCCATTGTGATGCTGCTTTTACTGACATTTTAAACAGATGCTATAAAAATATGTAATAATATTAGTACTTATGACTCACGACACAAGGACTAAGATAATAACTCTTTGTTCAAACCTAAACTGTGCGTCCAAACAATAGCATAAATACAGTTATTTTGTTTAAATACTGTGTGAAAGTGTGCATTATGCTATGATACACATTTCAAATATTAGTATGCTTAGAAAAGTCAAGCACATTGTGGGCCACATCACCCAGCGCAGCGTTTTCTGCTGTACATACCAAATTTTGGCAAATGTAACTAGGTCGTCTTGGGTATTTCATGCAGTTAAGCTGATATTTTTCTGTTCAATTTTCTACAGTGGCCCTATGACACCAACCTCTCCAAACACACCTACCAGCCCAGAGAGCCCTGCACTACCGGTGTTGCCGCCCAGCACAGCCAAACACACCTGCAACCACCTGCACACCATTGGAGGAGTCGGAGGACAAAAGAATATCTGCAACCGCTGCAACCAGAAAAAATGGCCTCTGATGAGACGCTCGTCCAGCAAGAAATTTGACAGACGTAGTCACATAGGAGAGGTCACCGTGCTGTCTGTGGGCAGGTGTGTTTTGCATACAGAAACATGGTTATATATGCAGAATTACATACAAGGCATGAGTCCGTTTTAGTGACTCTAATAAATAACAGGTCTTCTTATGATGTATGTATATTTTTATACAATAAAGTAGATATTTATTGTGAATATTTCAGTCATGACAAATAAATAGTTTTAGCATGTTAATCGATATGACAATGTTAATGTATTTGGTCTTGGTCTAGATCTGCTACACTGTTAGTTGACTATTAGGGGACAGCCCTGCATAAATCCCATTGTAGATCTAGGCAGGTGGAGCTGGGGGAGGTGAAGGGTTTCAGAGGAACTCTGATAGCGCACCGCAGGACCAGCTTACAGCAAACACTGAACCAGACTATTTAAATGCTGCAGAATCAACAGAGGCCAATTTGCTTGTGCCATGCAGTAAATGATGTGATTGCTAACAGATTGCATATAATGCCTTTACATTTAGCCTGTTCCATCTGGAGTTTCATGACTAAACTAGATATTTAATGTGTATTTGTTGAATATCTGTCAGTTACACTTTTGCAGGACTGTCTATTCTTTAATTTTTTTTACAAAAGGATCACTGTGCACAAAGCAGGTCCATATTGAAATGTTTTACTGAGCCTGGTGGGAAAGAACTGGACTGGCCCTGTCTAACTGAATTTGTCCCAAATGTGCTTAATGGGGTTTGTGCGGAGACTCCTCTCATTACATCCTCCTTTCTCTAGATTCCGGGTGACAAAGTGTGACCCCAAATCGGCCCGGGATAGACGGACATTGCTGATCACTGAGCCCAATGGTAGTGTCCCTGCTTCACCTGCTACCGCTGACCCCCCTGAACGCAGCACACCAGCACAGTCACAGGTGAGAGGCTTTAGTGGAGAAGAAAACATACTTTTCCTCAGGATGGTCTGCTGTTCCTAAGGCCGTGTGTCCACCAAAAAGCTTTTTCCTAATGCCAGGGTATATGTATATATATATTTTTTTTCTCAATTGTCTCCAAAGAGAGCGCTATTTATTTAAAAATGGCATCAGCGTGACGAGCTACAGTACAGTCCAAAAGTTTGGAACCACTAAGATTTTTAATGTTTTTAAAAGAAGTTTCATCTGCTCACCAAGACTACATTTATTTAATTAAAAATACAGTAAAAAACAGTAATATTGTGAAATATTATTACAATTTAAAATAACTGTGTACTATTTAAATATATTTGACAAAGTAATTTATTCCTGTGATGCAAAGCTGAATTTGCAGCATCATTACTCCAGTCTTCAGTGTCACATGATCCTTCAGAAATCATTCTAATATGCTGATCTGCTGCTCAGTAAATATTTATGATTATTTTCAATGTTGAAAACAGTTGTGTACTTTTTTTTTCAGGATTCCTTGATGAATAGAAAGTTCAAAAGAACAGCATTTATCTGAAATACAAAGCTTCTGTAGCATTATACACTACCGTTCAAAAGTTTGGGGTCAGTAAGAATTTTTATTTTTATTTTTTTGAAAAGAAATTAAAGAAATGAATACTTTTATTCAGCAAGGATGCATTAAATCAATCAAAAGTGGCAGTAAAGACATTTATAATGTTACAAAAGATTAGATTTCAGATAAACACTGTTCTTTTGAACTTTCTATTCATCAAATAATCCTGAAAAAAAACATTGTACACAAATATTTTGTACAATTGTACACATTAAATGTTTATTGAGCAGCAGATCAGCATATTAGAATGATTTCTGAAGGATCATGTGACACTGAAGACTGGAGTAACGATGCTGAAAATTCAGCTTTGCCATCACAGGAATAAATTACTTTGTGAAATATATTCAAATAGAAAACAGTTATTTTAAATTTTAATAATATTTCACAATATTACTGTTTTTTACTGTATTTTTAATTAAATAAATGTAGCCTTGGTGAGCAGACGAAACTTCTTTTAAAAACATTAAAAATCTTAGTGGTTCCAAACTTTTGGACTGCACTGTACATAAAACGCAGCACTTGTCACAGTCACGTTTTACCCAGTCATCCAATACCAGTAGAGGAGGGGCGGGACAAATACCACGCTGACCAACCACCACATCCTACTTGCACAATGACTAAACAAAAATGGAGCAGAAGTTAATATTGCTGCTGTCTTTGCCACATCCCTACACTACCATAATATTTATATGAAAAATAATCCTTGGAGGAATGTTTAGTTTACTGCCGCCTACAAGGTAAGCAGCTAAACACTGTAGCTCCAAAGCTTCTCAAGTGCCCACAGCTGGCTAAAAACACTTTGATGGACATACGGCCCAAAGTTGCATTCGCATTGTGTTGTTCTGCAAATTTTCTTGGGAAAAATCCTGTTACTTCAATAGGAATCCACACGGTCTGGAGTTTCGCATGAGGGTGAAAGATTTCCCCTCTCAGATATTGCAGCGGTCATGCGTATCTGCCGCATTTACGAACAGAAAACCGCTTGGTTTGAAAGCTATGATTCATACATCACTACATTATTGACAATGGACCTTTTTGCCTACGAAATTCTGCAGAAATTTCGCTTAATGCACATTAAACAAACTCTCCATAGTTTATGTCAAGTGATATTTGTATCCTTGTTTTGTGTGTTGTTTGTCTTTAGGAGAAAGGAGACACTGCAAAGTGACATCTGTTTGGTTCCAATCTCAGGTGACATTTTAAAAAGATTTTAATCCGGAAGTCACACTTCGAAAGAGGAATTTAGAGAGGGAAAACGCCTCAAACTGATGATGATGATAGTTGTGATAATGGAGGAGGAAAAGAGGATGATGGACGCAAACCCTCCTGTCCGTCATGTGACGCGTCAATCGTGGAAAGACAGCAGACGCTGTTTTATATACATTAACCTGTCACCATGCCAACCCACCTTTCTCAAACATCCTTACGTCATTATCAGTGGTGGACGGCATAATTTGTGCTTGTTAATGGCTATGAACGTGTCAATGGTTAATCCAACCTGGCGCCGGAGTGAAAGATCTTCTCTATGTGCCTCTCTGGGCTACTTCCAGGAAGTGGGAAGTTTTGTTCAAAATGTTTTTTTCTTTTAATTGCAAGCTGTGATAAACACGGAAAAACAGAGCCATGAAATGTCTCGCTGGTTACAATCCAGACCAAACTTTGTTCTTAACCTGTCATCGTCTTAAATGGACTGGGCTTCCGTCTCTTCACTAAATACACCTTTTCACTTTTTTTTTTTTTTTTTCGACTTAAATTGTTTTGAAAACCATTTTTTTCTGTAAATCAATGAAATTGCATGTTTATTAGATTAATTTATCAACCTAGTGCACCTTAACTGGAAGTTTGCTTGGTGATGTCTGGGTTTAGAGCACTGCGATCATTTCACTAGTCTGCCGAACACTCAACGGTTTAGAAATGTTAAACATGATTCGGTATAGCTTGCATGTGTCCACGTCATTCAGATGCTCTCTCAAGTCTATAGCTCAGAAATTAATATAATGTCAGGTGTATACAATAGATAAACACTGTATCCTTCACTATAATTAACATTATTGTTATTGTTAAAAAAACAAACTGTGTGGTACCTCAAAAAAAGAGAGAAGTGTCCTTGCTTTAGTGCCAACCATAGGCAAAAAGGACAAAATAAAGGACTTTTAATAGTTCTGAGCATTTTAACCAAAACTAATTTCCAATAAATATGTAGAATTTTTTTTTAATGTATTTTGCCTTGTTAATATTTTCATTATTTTGATATTGTGCCAATGTTTATGTTTTGCCTTGTTTATGTACCCATGATAATAATATGCCCATAGCCTTCCTGATCAAATTTTAGTTGAAGGTATTCAGACAGAAATTATATTAACAGTAAGTCTGAAACCGACAAGAATTAAAGAAATTTAGAAAATGTGTAAACAGAAAAATTTGAAGAATCATTCTGAGTTGTTCAATGAAAACGAGCGAGAATGTGCTGTTATATTTTAATGAAAGTTTTGTACCCAGAATTTATACATTAAAAAGATTAAACACACATTGGACTGGTTGTTTTGCTGCTGCTTTACCCGAAAACCACGTCATCTCCACGCTGAGCACAGTTTCCCACACGGATTGTACTTTTGCTACACTTGTTAGTGTACCTCAAAGGTAATGGCTTTGAGGATTCTTGGAAACTTTAACTTCTTTATGTCCTTCCAACTTTCTCAGCACAACAAACTCTCAAAGCCTTCATCTATAGCGAGACCTGAGAAGTCCTTGGATCTGTAGTAGGTTTTAGGATCAGTACGAGTCTGTTAATAGGTGACTGGTGCTGCACTAATGACCTTCAGGTCTGTAGCTCTTCCAAAACTCAGACGACTCTGAAGGCTTTTCTTTCCCATCTCTCCATGACTGCTGCCTACTTACCCATGACCTATTGGAAAGTATGTGACCTTGAGCATTATATGCATTGTTTTTGTGAGTCAAGGACTATTTTTGTACTTTATGCATCAGGGTATTTCTAAGAACTGAATCATTAAGAAACAAGAATATGCAGTAACAGTGTGAGTCTGGAGCATATAAATGGTTAACCTGCTGTAGAGTATTATTAGTCTGGATATGTTTTGGGATTCGTGAATCATTAACTCAAGCCCACACAGACTTTAAAGAGACGTGTACACTCAGCAGCAGATTTATTCTGGTACTTTTATGTTGTCTGTGCTGTATGTACAAACGCCTGGACCTTTGGTGTTGATCATTTGAGTTTGGCTTTAAAGGAAACTGAATTCAGGGTTTTAGTTATTGTACAAATGGTGTATTTAACTTCTAATACTTTGAATAATTTCGGTTTTCTATACTGGCTATAATTTATATACACTATACACTAATATATATATATACACTATAAACGAAATTTTGTTTTAAAGAATTTTTCATTCAGTAATTGTTGTAAATTGATCAAAAGTGACAAACATTTACAATGTTACAAAAGATTTCTGTTTCAAATAAACGCTGTTATTTTGACCTTTCTATTCATCAAAGAATGCTAAACCACAAAATATTAAGCAGCACTGGGTTTTTTGAACATCATATTAGAATGATTTCTGAAGGATCATGTGACACTGAAGACTGGAGTAATGATGCTGAAAATTCAGCTTTGCTATCACAGGAATTACACTTTAATTTAATTAATTTAAAAAGTTTTTAAATGAATATTTCACAATATTCCTGTTTTACTTTATTTGATCAAATTAATTTGGACTTTGAGAATTCTTTCTAAAGATTTTTAAAAAAAAATCTTACTGACTCAACTGACTACAATTTATTTAAAAAAAACAAAACAAACTATTCTCATCCCATTTGATACACTTAACATGGAGCACAAACTTCTAGAAAAATGGCAGACCCTCATTATTTGGAATTTTCATTGGTATACAGAATCAGTTTTAACCTTAAAGATATAGTTGACCCAAAAATGAAAATTCTGTCATTAATTACTCACCCTCATGTTGTTCCAAACCTGTAAGCCTTTCGTTCATCTTTTTATAACACAAATGAAGATCTTTTTAATGAAATCCGAGAGATTTCCGTCCCTCCATTGACAGCTACGTAACTGACACTTTGACGCTTCAAAAAGTCCATAAAAAGACTGTAAAACTATCCATATGATTTGAGCAGTTTAGTCCAAATTTTCTGTAGACAAGATTGCTTTATACGCTGAACAGATTGAATTTAGGCTTTTGTTCACATATAAACATACATCAACTTACAAATCAGTTGTGGTAAACGGAAGCCCAAGCATGTTTGCTTGACGTGTGTGAGAACCAATGAGGTTCATTCTCATGTGTTACGCAGCAAGTTTGAGCTTCCGGAAGAGGTTTGTCTTTCTGTGTCAAGCAGGTTCAGTTTGCTGATCAATCTTTATCTGTGAATAAATAAAAGCCTAAATTCAGTCTGTTCATCAAAGTTTGGAACAACATGAGGATGAGTAAATGATAGAATTTTCATTTTGGGGTGAATTATCCCTTTAAGGTTTTGCAAAACAAGCTTTTGGTTTTTTGACTTTTTGATCTGGACTTTGCTAAAACATCAGTCATTGAAAGGTTACAGGTTTCTGCTCTGTATATCCAATAATATTACAAAAAATAAATGGCCCTACTTTTGAATCACCACAGTATAGCAGAAACCTGCCAAACTATATAAAAGTCTCTTCTTTTTTTCATCTTTTTGACAATAGGTTTGGGGCTGAGCAACATAAATGAGGGCTATCATTAGACTCATACAAATCATTAGACTCACTCTTTCTCGTCAATCAAACCATATACGATTATGTGAGTTCTCTTTTATCCTAAACGCTGATGACATAGTATGGCCTCTTGTACTTTTAAAAGAAAAACATGAAAATAAGACATTTACCTTTAGACATCAAAGATCAAAGCATCAATTAAATTTAAAAAGGATTCTGCTGTACAAAATATTGACAATGAATGTGAAGGCAAAAACCAAAAAATTCTTACTCTTATCTTACAGTTCCCAGAAAACAGAACCGCAAGTTCATAATGTAAGCCATTTTATAGTATACCCAGTCAAGCATGGCTTATTTTCACCCTTAACTCCTAAGATTCATCAGAAAATAAAATGGCTCATAACATCTGTATCTTCATCATGTTTTAATATTTTATCATCAGGCCTTTGCAGAACTGTACAAACCTCACAATTCTTAATATGTGATCTCTTTGGATTTCAGCACAATATTGCAGTCACACACATACTTCAGGACACATCGTACTGTCCAGTGAAGGCTGGAGGGAGATATGATTAGATTATTTACGAGGCCCAATGGCATTATTAGCCACAAGACAGAAACGTCAACAGATTGCATCGCGAGTCTTATGATCAAGCACATTGTTTTTATTTTCCCCTGGTTCATGTGACAATTTAATCCTCTGGTAAAAAGAATTGCAGAAAGAATGCAATATAAACAGTGTATTCACTGTGAATGTGCAGTAGATTCAAATCATTCAATGCAGTCATAGTGCCATGTCATTAGAAAATCAGTTCCTGTCAATAACATTTACTCATTAACAGGTTTAAAAGAAATGATTTTGACCAATACATAAAGTTCAACCAATGCATACTTGGTAAAACATTTGGAAATACTTAATGACCTTCATCAAATAAAAACAAGGACCTTCATAAACTACTGTGCAAAAAACAAAAAAAAAGTATATTCTTGTATATGGGGTTACATTAGGTTTTTTTTATAGAAAATCTAATGTATAGGAACGTCTGCATGAGATAGTGATCATAGTAGGGTTAGGGTTGTTTTCATCAGGCCTCTGATAGTTAACCAGGACTAGTTAAGAGCATAACCCCTGAGCGTAGAGCATCAACTACCATCATTGGCCTGATTCTGCTCTACACGCTGCTGTTTTCAAACCCTAATAGTCCACAGTGCACCATGAACATAAATATACAAGGGTGAATCTCACAAAATCCATCATGAATAGATCATATTTCAAAATATAAAGAAAATAAAATTATATTTTGCATAAATAAAGCCTTTTTTTGTGCCATTAAGATTCTTTGCGTCATTTTTTTTTCATGAAAATTACATACTGTATTTCCCCCTCATATTTATTTAATCGGCACTGTCAAAAATCTCAAAATATATTACTTACATATGTCACGATAGTATTTTTACAGTAAAAATATTTCACTTATACCCCAGTCATTAAACAATACAGAATAAATACGCATTTACGCAAAATATAATTTCAGGTTGAAATCAATTTTCATGAGATTCACCCACAATCTCCTTACATTTCTTGCTGTACAAATAAAGCACATGTCATCCTACAGCACTATGAGGGTATTTATGATATATTCACAGTGTAACAAGCAAGAAATAGCATATTGATCTGTTGAGACTAAGTTGAATGAGCTTAATTTCACTGTATTAAGCAGTTTGATAATTATATAACATCTCTAAAAAGTACGATAAGCGCAGAAGTAACCCCACACCAGGACAGTGGCTTATTTGCTTTTCACCACTTCTTTGTATAGAAAATGTATGAAAATAATTATGTAGTGCTTTGATTTAGCCCGTCCTCCACACAGAAGCTACAGAAGGAGAGAGCTTTCATCACGTTGTGGAGCTGAAATAATATTTGACCATAAGAGTTTATTTCATATTTATGCTGTGTACACAACAGCACTGAGGAAAATCATGCAACAGTCTGTTCTGTTTAGTCTGAGAATAGAGTTGTCCATGCCTCCGAATCGCACAGATGATCTTCATTTGCTCAAGTACATCTCATAAATAGTCCATTTTTGTTGTGTAAACAAGCAGCAGTTCCTGTTATCAAGTCTTTGTTTGATTTTTTACATTCAAAATAAAAGTACCTACAAACAGACTTCATTTTATGATTTGGCTGTATTCAAATGTGGAGAGGGAGCGAGAGAGCGAGTAGGGAAATCTCTCATGTAGTCGCCATTAAGTAGTGCGTCACCTGACCGTCACTCAGAATCCTCTCCCGCAGTCGCTGCGTCCAGGGCAGCCAAGGCCTCGGCCACCATTGATTCAGTGACGCTCACACAATCGATCTCTTTCTCTTGCTCTCCTATCACAATCACTTCTCTCTCCTCTATCGTGAGCTTTGTGTCTGCTGAGGAGAGGCTTGTACTGCTGGTGTGCATGTCCACCGACAGCACGCTTTCCTCATCGGCTGTGTCCGGAGTACCGGCTAGCCTGCTCTTCCTGTCCTCGTCTTCTTCCTCTTGTCCATAGGGATAACCATCCGATCCCTCTGTACCGTCTGTTATCCCACCGCCGCCCAGGCCAGAGTCTCTGAATCTCTCCTCTCGCTTACCCGGTTCCGTTCCCAACATCGACTCGTCCTGTATGGGTTGGTTGGCGCGTAAGTTTGGGACAGCTTTTATGGGTGTCCCCGTGGTCTCGGGCTGGAGGATGTATAGGCTCGGGTCACCCTCCGCTGGGCTCGGTCGGATCTGCTCGCCTGGAATATTAGCATGGAGCCGGTTGATGTGGTTGTTGTCTATGTCGAGTTTGGTTGAGCTGGGGTGGGTGCTGTATCCCAGGTTGTGGAAGCCCTGCTTCTTTTGGATGTGGTCCGCCTCCTCGGGGAATCTTTGAGACTGATACAGAGAGCTGCTGGTGGGGTCCCGCTTTCGACCAGGAACATCTACAGGGACTGAGGGGTCATAGATGTAACTGAAACAAGAGGAGAGTTGAGGAGATGGTTAAATTAAATTACTTTTGGTGGCCTTTTTTTTGAATACACAGCTTCTTTTAAAATACTGTAATAAAATCTGTCTAATAATGGATTACTGTATATATTACTTCATATATCTGGTGACTAAAGATACTTTACAGTGGTGAAAACATGTATTGGAGTTGGAATAGGAAAACATCAAAAAGTCAAATCAATATTTTACAGAGGAATTCCTGTCGTCCCCTCCACCCCATTTTCCATTGGCTTTTGGATAATTGCAGGGAAAAAAAAAAATCTTCACAAATTAACACAGCATTAAGAATTTTGAAGCCTAAATGCATTTGCCAGAAGTAAAACGTTAACCTAGAATGGATCAACACCATTATCACATGACTTGAACATCACCAAAGTTTTTTGATACAATTCTTTGCATCTTTAAAATCTACAAGTTGGAAATTTCAGTTAAAAAAGTTTGCAGGAGCAAAAGTATAACACAACAAGACAAAATGTTTTCCTACTTGGCATGATGACGTTTAATGTCCAAAGTTTAATAACATCTGCAGTCCCATTTAGCCACTTGTTAGCAACTGCCTTTTTCAAGATGTGAAAGCTTAAAGGGATAGTTCACCCAAAAATGACAAATTATCTCATGATTTACTCACCCTCAGTGCTTCCCCATTCATCATTGAGTAATTCACTCTTCAGGACACATCGAACACAGAGTTCACTCTTATGCTGCAAATCAGTGCATAGGGCCGTCTGCCTGAAGCTAGTTATTTTACTTTAAAGTTTTAAATATGGATATTTTTCTTACAAAAACCCATTGCTTTGTTTCAGAAGGCCTTTATTAACCCCTTGGAGCTGTATGGATTTTTCCCGTTCACTACCATTATAAAGCTTGGAGGAGCCAGGATATTTTTAAAGATATCTCCGATTGTGTTTGTCTAAAAGGAGATAGTCATATACACCTAGGATGGCTTGAGGGTGAGTAAATCATAGGATAATTCTCATTTTTTAGTAAACTATCCCTTTAGCAATCATGAGTAGGGTATTACTGATGCATTTTATTTCAGATAAAATAAATGTCAAAATATCTTGAACTTGTGGTAACCACAGACCTTATTTCAGCAATTAACCAAAAACCCATTGACTTCAGAACAATGGAAGTTCAAAAATGCTAACTGCTTTCTGGGTTTTAGGACTTATTCCTGCAACACTCTCATAAATACATTTTAACCAGCTTGTCAAGACCATTAGGATCATTAGAAACTTCCAGACAGATGTGTTGAAGCAAGAAGGTGGTCCTCCAGGAGCAGGATTGGACATCCCTGTACTATATTCATACTACTCTAAATTCACTTTCAGAGATATTGGTTTCTGACTGTGAAATAATCAGTAATTCAATTCAATTTTGATCACAGTCTAGATGCATTTCTGCTAATTTTCTTGATGTTTTCTATATAGCCCTTGGTGCAGACTGGGACAGCATTATTTAAAAATTTACATTATTTTGAATAATTTTTTTTCCATGGCAGCCTATTTTTGTAGTATGATTGATTTCAGATTCACTTGCTTGCTCCTGAATGACATGTAAAACACTGTGGTTGGAAGCTGCAACAATATTCAAAAGTCTGTTCACAAACAAACCCAATTGTTATCCATTTATCCTCCGTACAATCTTGACTGTCATTCTAAATATTCATCTATAAGTTCTTGCTGGTTGTCAATTTCGTCATTATATACAAAATACGGTGTCTTTTTCTATTTTTTTTTCTTAGGGGTGGCGGAGATGTAACCTGATATGCGCAGGGCATTTCAATGCACTCATAATTTGCATAGCACAGGCAAACGGCCTTACTGACGAAAGCACAGTCAGTGTAGCGAAACGACATTTATAAAAACAGGTCTATGAGTGATAACATTGTATCCTGTCCTATTTCCTCTTGTAGGGATTTGTTTTTCCACCTTATGACATAACAATATTTCCATTTCTATCTTTACACCAAATTACACCATACACAGGCAGTAAACAGGGAGAGAACAAAAATTGTGAAAACAACAAGAGAATGAGAGACATGTATCAAAAACTTGTGTGTGTGTGTGTGTGTGTGTGTGTGTGTGTGTGTGTGTCAGCGTGGCAAAATGTGCCTGCTGTATTTGTGTCAGACGCTTCCTGCTGAGATCCTTCTGTTTTTCACACCCTTTGCCCACTGAGAACCCAAATGGAAAAAGAGAGGCAGGTTATTCAGCCAATGTCAAACTCAAAAGATGTTCATGTTCTGTCTGTCCTTTGTGTGTCTCTGCTGTCATATTCCATACATTTACTGTGTTTGATGCAATGTATCACATGAGACTATTTTCATTTTACAGCTTTATTATAAATTCTTCACATGTTTGAGCACCCATTTCTGCTGAAATCCATTTCAGATTAACAGTTTAAGGGTGGATAAAATGGAATTTTCCACTCTACCTGATAGGATAAAAAGTTTTACCCTTAGTAAACATTACCCCTATAAAACAACACACACTGCCTAGTAATTTGAGCTGTTTTTTTCCTGGTAAAAGTTACAACAGAGCAGAATGCTAATGTTTATCAGCAGCAGGATATGGCATAATGCAAGAAAAGCCTAGGAACTCTTCACACTCAATCCACTATAAACAGTTCCCAGACTGCATACTTTTCCCTGTGGATTTTCAAAAATCTACATCTTTTTACCTATATTCCCACAACCCCTTGTGCAATGTAAGAGGGCGATTTTGTGATGTTTAAAGACTTGACTTTAAGTTGAAGAAAAGTGGTCACCGCAATTTTAAATACATTAAATACAATTTTTGTATTGTTTTTGGATTTTTTCACGATATTTTATAGGACAGAAGAATGCAGACAGGAGAGTAGACAAAAGAGAGCAGTAGTGGGGTCAGGTCACAGTTGGACTCGAACCTGGCTCCTCATAAGCCAACTGCACTTAAATGTCTTGAACGTGCACAAGCCGCCACTAGCAAACATGCTAGTTTCTATGACAGAGTTCAAGATAAATGTTTTCATTACTACTGGAGCTGCCAGTTTGTCAAGTTGCAAATGATTATTAAACACCAAGCACAATTATGCAAATGCGGCAGTCCAAATTCGCTCACTTGTTTTCATTCACTTCCTCAAGCAAAATATATTAGTGTCGTAATGTAGGGAATAGTGATTGGGTATAGGGGTTGATTCTGAACAGTCTAAAACTAATTTCACATTGCCAGTCCAAATCCGATTATTTGTGTATCTAATTGTGTATTCTGATCTAAAATTATTGACTGTCCACACTGTTCAGATCCGATTTGGGTGACCATGCTGCTCTTTTATTTTCCGGAATATCTGCACTGGTTTCTATGGCAAGGATGTTGCATTGGTAGGTGTACGGCAAAAACAACAACAACAACAACTGCAACATGGAGGGGTTTGCGATACATATGTTGTAATGTGTACAATGTGTAGCCGCCCGCCGCGCTGGACTACTGCATCTTATGAGGCTGCTGTATGTGTGGCTTTATTATGTGGTATCGTCTCTGCCGGTTTCAAAACATTTATCAGTTATATTGTCATTTTCTGCTCATCCAGCATTTTGCAACAACACAACCTTGTTTCTTTATGTTTTATGTGGCGTGAGAAAGTCATAAACCACGCGAAATCTCAGACTGAGAGAACAGTCAGACTGAAACAAATTTCATGTGATTTTTTTTTTTTTTTTGCCATTCACACTTGCTAAATCTGATTTCAATCTGATATGCACAAAAACTGTATTTGGACTGACTGTCTGAACGTAGCATTAGGCCTATATGCAGATGCAAACAGTAAGTCAGAGATTTATAATTCTGCTCCTGGGATTGAGGGCCACTTTTCTGAAGATATTAACTCCACCTGCTCCAAAAAACCTACTTGGATATTTCTTGTGATCCTGAAAACCTTGATTACATTGTTCATGTGTGTTTAATTAGGTTTAGAGCTAATTTCTGCAGGAAGGTGGCCTTGCAGGAGCTGGATTGGACCTCTGAAGTATATGAAAATGGGCCTATGGTATCAAAATACAATTTTATGTAGTAGTACATCCTTATACTATCTTGCTAAACACTTAGAATTGTATATTTTCATATCATATTAAATGGAGTTAAAATGTGTGGGTGTTGTTCAGCAGATTTGAAACAAAGCCAACCAGACTGCATGTTAAATGCCATAAGAAAGTAGTATTTGCATGAGGCAATTCTTGCAGCTTGAGCTAAGCCCAGAAATGTGACATTCTGAGCAATTAAAGAGCAGTTTGAGAGTGTGAATATCTGTGTGTATTTACTGTGAATTACTGTGAACTCTTTGTATCAAAACAACCCACATATATTTTGAAGTATAAGATATAAACCAAAAGAATACTGACAGGGAACAGAGCATTACTGAATCACAGTTTCAACCAAAAACTGACCTCAGGTCAGCTTTTAAGAGACTACAATCTGAATAACAGCAGCTAAATGAGAAATATCAGGATCTTCAGGACAGAATACTTGAGAATAAAGAATCTCTACCATTTATACATTTTGTCTTACCTTTTTATCATCCTACAGCAACTGCAACCCATCTGGACAGTTGTGTAGAGAACCTGTAGAGACAAAAAGGGGTCACTGTTTGTGCCTGTCGAATAACATTCTAGAGATTGTACATAAACTGTACTTACTACTTACCTTACCATATACGCTTTTATTGTAAAATACTGTCAAATTTTTGAAAGTAAAAATTATAAATTACAATAAAATTTACAGTGAAAAATAGTAAAAGGACATTCCCAGAAGTGATTATATTTAACATTTTGTTTTGTGTTGCATGTTGTTATTTATTTCATGTTTATTTAATAATTTTATAGTATCTTGTGTATAACCCTGTGTACCGTCTACGTATTGGCCATGTTTTATGAACAGGCCACTTATGAAAACCTCTCATTAATCATGTGGCTTTCTATGTAGTGGTTATCAGTACATATTAAAAGGCATCTAAAATGAAAATTTTGTCATTATTTACTCACCCTCAAATTGTTCAAAACCTGTACAGTATGAATTTCTTTCTTTTGCTGAACACAAAAGATGATATTTTGAAGAATGTCGGTAACCAAACAGTTGATGGGCCCCACTGACTTCCATATTATGGAGGGAAAAAAAAGAAAAAAAAACTTTATGGAAGTCAATGGGGCCCATCAACTTTTTGGTTACTGACTTACTTCAAAATATCTTCTTTTATGTTCAACAGATGAACGAAATGAATACAGGTTTGAAACAGAATGACAGAGTTTTCATTTTTGGGTGAAATCTCCCTTTAAGGCACAAAGCAGATTTTGGTAGTTTAAGTATTGGTATATTAACAATATATCACAATTAAATATATGCTGTAAAATATACACGCACCAATAACTCAATCCCGTAATACCTAAAACCTTGTTACCATTTTTTAATGGCGAATTAGAAATGTTGTAATTATTTACCATAAATTTAACAGGACATTTTTACGGTGTACTTGTAGACTGTTGTGTGGATTGAAATGCGCAAGTTACATTTGTTAAAAAGGTATTTGAAGAATGAAGTGTTGTGCCAGAGCTCGGCTGCTGAATCAGTGCTTAGGAGAGTGAACATGATTTCAACAAAGGGCTATTCAGTAGCTGTGCTAATTCTTCACCTCAGCTATTGGAACATGTGGACGTGATCACGGTTATATCAGTGTAAAGAGACCTGCTGACACGGGAGAGAAATCAGAACCGCTCAAGGATAAACTTAAAGTCACCAAACCCTGTTAGCGAACAACTGCGAACCATTGCAGACCATCTTCACAAGCGTACTCAGGTACGTTTTGCTTGTGCACACCAACCAAATGAACCAAAACATGGGTCGTTCCTTTTTTCAAACTCCACCCTCCAAAGATGGCACATATACCCTGCATCCCAATGTGCATACTATCCATTCTAAATAGTATGTGAGATTAGAATAAGTGTGTCCCAAAGCATAGTATGTTGAAAAGAGTATGCCAAAAGTCCCTGGATGGTCTAATATTTCCAGTGGATTTTCGAAGTGTGGATCTGTGCTCACTCTAAAGGCTAATATTGCCCACAACCCACTGCACTACAAACACGAATAAAAAAAACTACAAACATGGCGGATGGGCGCGGCGATGGTTAAGTAAAGAGATTTAGATAAAGAGGTTTGAGTCAACATTCAACATTTAACCTGATAAAAAATATTATTTAATGTTATCTGTGATATATTTCATCTGCAACAACAATTTGAACTTTTATGAAGATCTGTTTGGCCATTAACTTTAAAATGCATCATTATGCAAAAATATGAGGAGAGTTCTCTGCATGAAAGACCTACGGCTGTCAGATCAATGTGCTACTTCTTTTCTCTCCAATACAATAGGAAATTAAATAAAATAAAAAAAGTAGGCTAATTAGATTGTAACACTAATGTCAGCAAACCCATATGTGCAAAATGATTGGCAGGCAGAGAAGTGCACAGATTGGCTAATGTATTCAGATTCTGTTGTGCCATTTACACAGAGACAGGTGTGATCTCTCAGAACAACTATTTCAGTAATATCTGTGAGGCAATATAGGGACATTTCATTTTGTTTAATAGTAACATGACATATGATATTGTCAGGTATATGGCTTCAGGACACAAGGAAGGACAGTCAAATGCGTTTGTGACATTCTGGATTACTCCTTACAGTGGTCGGTCAAATAAAATGTTATTAATACATCCACATTTTGTGAAGAGAAACACAGATGGGTTGACCTTTCCATGGCCCGTCATGCCATTTCAGGCTTTGGCATTTCTTGTGCTCTTTATGAGCAAGTTGCCTTGTAAATAATTGATAGTTCAGTCTGGGGAAAAAATCCATCTAATAGGACAAAGACACTCCCAGACTCTCTCTCTTTCTCCTGAGAGAGACAGCAGCATGGAAAAGTCACCTCACGTGTTATATATGTTAGAGACCAATAAACATTTAAAGCCGAAAGAGAGCAATGCAGAAGAGATCAATATAATTGCATTGGGAAGACCGTTTACATCAGTGTCGTTTCTAATCTAATACTTGCATTTTATTTCACTTAACATTTTAATAGTTTTAATTTTAGTTAACAGCACTGTTTTACAAGACATTTTCATTTAATTATGATGAATTCGTTGCATAACATGTGATTGAAACAAAGACAAAGTCAAAATTTAACAGGTATATCAAGTTGGGCAATATTTGTTGTGCAGGTTTACTGATGAGCCAGTCACTGTGACAGAAAGGCAAATGGTTTAACAAGTGGAAAAATTCAAAACACAGTGCTATTAGACTAGAATACTCTACTGCGAACTGAGTCAACATGACGTCTGTATGTAAAAGAAATCAAATATTTATTGTCTTGAATGCAAGTAAAGAAGAACATTTAATTGATTAAAAACTAACTAACAAGTTGGTTTGGTGTGCACTGCCCTCTAAAAGTTTGGAAACACCCCTGGCAAAGTGTGGTTTTGGATGATATCAGCATAAATCCTTATTTTTTTGCTGTAAATACATTACAGTAACTTGACCTTAACATTGAAGACCAGCAATAATCATTTTCATTTTGATTACATAATGATGGCAATATATACATGTCAAAGTCAGACATGCCCCTTTGCCAGCTGTGATGCCTGGTTACTGGTTTAACCCTTAAATGCATGACTGTTTCACCAATCATTCTTACATATTCGGGTCTTTATCGACCCGGATCTATATCCAACACAGAAGGATCTCTACCTGTCACAATAATATAAAACTCCTTTGATATTAGAGTAACAATTACAGAAGAATAAAATAAAGCATATTTTGTTACCTTTTGGAGCTTGAAAGGGCTCAGTTTGAGCAGATGTTTTATGCCATCTTCACTGTCCTCGTCAGAGCTCATTTCCCAGTAAATTCAGCAAATAATGGGCTAGTTTTATGTTTGAGGTCACGAAAATGCGCCCATTCGCGATCTCAAATGTATTCTCAAAACTATATAATTTTCAACATCTTCAAAATCAATATTTCGATCGCTAACAGCTTCACCAGATCAATCCAATAACAGTTACAGTCATATTTGATTGCGTACAGAACTTGCTCTGCAGTAAATCGCTGAGCCATTTCATGTTTTTCTTATTATTTCGTTTTCTGTCTAAATGAGTCATCACTTCAGCATTGTGTATCAGACATTGCCACCTTGTGGAATAAAGGTGAATTGCACTTATTCCATCATCTAAGATTTAATTATTGTTGTGCAGAAAAAATATACATACACTCATACACACCTCGGGTCGATAGCGACCCTATACAATTTTAACAAAAATTGAATACAAAAATAGGCATTCTTTTATAATTTTATGATTTTTTTATTGTTATATTCTTTATAATGAATTGATTGAGGAATACCAAGAAGGTTGATGTCTAACTTTAAAAAATGAACGAGGAGGAGGGTAGTTAATGAAGTCCTGGGTCACTAAAGACCCAAGGTATGCATTTAAGGGTTAAACTTGGCCCAGGTTTGTAAAAGATTTTTGGGTCAGCACACCTTAATAGCTTCAACAATTGATTGCCAATTAAGTTTAGAATACAATGACCAACCAATTAGAACCCAGTTTAGGTCAGATAGCTGCTAATGGTGCATATTTTGATGAATCGAAAATTTATGTATAAACTGTTTATAATAAAATATGTTTTCGTAGTTTGTGTTGTCCTTTATCAGTGCAAAATTATCACAAATCAAAAAGGATTCATGCCAATATTGTCCAAAACCCCACTTTTCTAGGGCGTTTCCAAACTTTTGGAGGACAATGTATACATGACATTCATACAATTTTAAGTATACTGTAATTCTATTAACTGTATTATTAAGCTACTCTATTCATAATTTGGAAGACATTTATACACAAATTATCCTAAAACGTATAGCTCACACTTACAGCTCTCAGGCCATTGCCATGGACACAAGAAACTGGCTAGAGCTTTGCAAGGTGATTAGCAGCCAGATGTGGTACACAGCAGACACCTGTTTGACAGCAGGGATATAACACGGGCACCTGGCAACCTCTTTGTTAGCTTCTAGGGATTACTGCATTTTACAGCAGTCAACATAGCACACCGTCTTCCTTTCCATCAATACACTGACATTTATAAACCATGGCTATGTAGTAGAAACGTGAAAAATGTAATTTTGTTAATAAAACATCATGTAACACAAGTTCGCGAGGAACACTTTCAAATTATCTACATAGCTGACTCACTTTTGTTCCTCGAAAGTTTTCTGCATCCTTCCGTCACTCTGACTCCTCACTATTGGCTGGTTCCCATCCTAGCCAGGGATACGGCGAAAGTACTCGGGCCAAATCCCTCGCTCGGAGCCCTTCCCTTGGACAGCATGCCAAATACACATACTCTTTTACTATGTCTGATTATTTGTAAGTGTGAACTCGTGAAAGGGGTGGTGGGGGGTTACGCTACATCCTATGCCTTCTCTATTCAACTTACGAAAAAAGCTCAACTGACGTGATGCCAGTTTACACTTTCTTCATAAGTTGAATACGGAAGTTGGTCTGGCGGAAGCTAGATATTTTACTTCATAACTTGTTAAATATGGATATCTGCTTCAGAAGAACTTTATTAACCCCCCTGGAGCCCAAAGCATCAGGATATTTATTAAAATATCTCCAATTGTGTTCATCAGAAAGAAGAAAGTCTTATACACCTAGGATGGCTTGAGTGTGAGTAAAGCTTGGGTTAAGTTTAATTTGAAAGTGAACTAATCCTTTAACGGTCAAATTTATGGAGGCGTTGAAGGCCTTTATTAACCCCCCGGAGCCATATGAAGTACGTTTATGATAGATGGATGTGGATGGAAGCACTTTCTTCAGCTCATACTCGTTGATCCCGCTCACTGCCATTATAAAGCTTTGATGTGTCAGGATATTCATTAACATATCTCCGATTGTGTTCATCAGAGAGAAGAAAGTCATATACACCTACAGTAGGATGGCTTGAGGGTGAGTAAAGCTTGGGGTAATGTCCATTTGAAAGTGAACTAATCCTTTAATGGGCAGAAATACAAAAATACTGAAGTTGGATTTGTAGTTTTAAAAAAAAAAGATGACAAATTTAGCAGACAAACAGGGATATCTGAGTGCAGGTAACGAAGAAGAGTACAAATTGTTAATTTATGTACATATACTAGCACTGACATTGCACCAACACAACGATGGTTGAAAAATCAGCAAAATTACCATCTAAATCCATCATGAATTTCAGCCCTAACCATACTCTTTAAGAAACACATAACAGGATCTTTCTAGAAGCTCTTATCAAAGATGACCAGAAGATTAACAGATTGCAAGAGAATTTGACATGAAGTTACGATGAATGGCATATCCAGACTCTATATGCAGAATTGAAATTCCTGGGAGATTACTGTAGATTGCGGGCTGAAACCGAGGCAGATTGAAATCTGAGCTATATGCCATTGGCAGACATTTTTCCATTGGAATAAATTGGAGAAGGGAATTTCTCATCACTGTAGAATGTGTGCCCTCCAGCTCAGCTTTCTGGCCTGCACCTTGAAAGTGACAAATGCTTAATCTCCTGCAACAAAATGAGGGGGCTTTTCCATTCCTCAGCCCTTAACCTATAAGACACACACACAAGCAGGTAGGCATTCACACACACAGCGATGGCATTAAATCACAGACTTACGTATTTAAGCTCAAAGGCAGACACACAGTATTACTGATCCACACACACACACACACACACACACACACACACACACACACACACACACACACACAAATACTTTTTAGAAGATGCTCTACTCTGAGCATTACTCAAACGTTCAAATCCCTTCAACTGGTTCAGCTGCGGTGTGTGCCAGCACAAACCTACACACATGCACTGGCCTTCCACAGCCAAGATAAACAAACACACAAGCCACTAACGGTTCATTTCCTTTCAATTTGTTGAGAACAATTTGAAGCAAACAGGCAGATAAACCAGTATGAAGAGATAATTAGAGCTATTAATGACCAACTGATTTCACTTATACAGCTCTGACACACTGAAATCCTCTCACAGACACCTGTAAGAGGCTGCCACATTCCTGTTTTCTTAGATTATTGCTTCATAGAAATCAGCTTATAATTGGGTGTTTGACCTTTTCACGCTCTCACTAGTTTGTCTAATTTGTCTACTAACACTTTTCAACTGTACATACATGTCTCACTGAAGAATTCTGTCATTTTTTTTGTAAAAGACTAACATTTCCACCACATATCAAATTATATTTTGAGTGTAATGGTGGAAATAACATTTCAAACCTTTTTGGAATAAAATAACCAGCTCCTTTGTCTTGCTATGGCTAATTTCATAGCTAGAATCGTATGAATACAACATAAAATGAAATAATATAATTACATCTTGTTTCTCGTTGTTGTTTCTTTTCTTTTTAAACACACGTCATGTCTCATATTTCACTGAAACTGTTCACATCTTGGTAAACAAGTACATTAACTATTTACAAAACTTTTTTCAGGGCAGTTGTTGGTCCTGATGGAAATGACGCTGAGGTGACATAATTTATGAAAAAATGATGCAAATAAATTTTATATAATACATTTTGAAATGGTTTATGATTAGTTAAAATCATTATAAATTTAGGTTAAACTTTATTTTAAGGTGTCCTTGTTACAGTGTAATTATACATTTAAAGGATTAGTTCACTTTAAAATTAAAATCACCACAAGATTTACTCACCCTCAAGCCATCTTAGGTGTATATGACTTTCTTCTTTCTGATGAACACATTTGGGGTTGTATTAATAAATGTCCTGACGCATCCAAGCTTTATAATGGCAGTGAATGGGACCAACGAGTTTGAAGCTCAAGAAAATGCATCAGCTGCATCCATCATAAACGTATGCCACATGGCTCTGTGGGTAAATAAAGGTCTTCTGAAGTGAAGCGATGTGTTTGTGTAAAAAAAATATGCATATTTAACAAGTTATAAAGTAAAATATCTAGCTTCCGCCAGACCGCCTTCCGTATTCAACTTACGGTGAAAGTAACGCCTCTCGCAGTTCGAAATGCTTATGTTACGTCTTACGCCTTTTTTCGTAAGTTGAATACGGAAGGTGGTCTGGCGGATGCTAGATATTTTACTTTATAACTTAAATATGGATATTTTTCTTACACAAATGCATCGCTTCGCTTCATAAGGCCTTTATTAACCCCCTGGGAGCAATGCGGAGTACGTTTATGATGGTTGGATGCACTTTCTTGAGCTTCATACTTGTTGGTCCCGTTCACTGCCATTATAAAGCTTGGATGTGTCAGGATATTTATTAATATAACTCCGATTGTGTTCACCAGAAAGAAGAAAGTCAAAAACACCTAGGATGGAAGTAAATCTTGGGGTAATTTTCATTTTAAAGTGAACTGATGCTTTAAGTAGTGAGTAATATTAATTAACTACGTGTACCTACTATAGGGTTATGATTAGGTTTGCTGTAGGGTTAGTTACATGTAATTATGTATATTTATTACTATATAATAACTACATGTAACGTGTAACAAGGACGCTGTAAAAAAAAAAAAGTGTTACCTAATTTTGTGTTGTATAATTTATTTTTTTATTACATAAGAATATTTTATATGTGTTGTTTAAGAACAAATGTCTGGCTCTGGGACAAGGGTAAAATAATAAAATCCATCTATAAAAGGTGTTTGAAAAGCATGAATGATAAAAGGCATTGCAAGAAGTTTTCAAGACATTTTAGGGCGCTTTCACACTTGGTTCGATTGCCTGTTCCGAACCTGAGATTGATTGCTTCCCCCCTTGGATTGTGTTCACATTATTATTTTGGTCCCAACCGTTTCATGCGTTTGCATCAAAGCAGCAGCTGACGTAGAAGGCGATGGCAAAATGCATAGTGTTATTCACTTCACTTTTATATTTTGGATTTTGAACCTTTGGTTTTGTCAGCACATACTGACACTTGCGTCCATCTGCCGTGAACGTACTGCAAATGTTCTAATGAGCGCGGGAGTCAATTTCTGCTGAAGGTGAGCAGAAATTCTATATTCATTCTCTCTGCTTGCAGTGCTTCAGTGTCTATAGCTGAAAAAACACTCAGCTTCTTTACATTACATCCACACTATTTGTTGTGTGCATCTACTTAATGTGCGAGTGAACAGGAAGCTGATCTCTGTTGTGGCAGCACCTCACTTTAGTCTACTAGTCTAAAATGCTGGTTTGTGCTATCAGTCAAAACATTACACAACCCTTTTCACCCGAACACAGGAAAGAAACAAATTTACATTTCTACAGATCAAACGCACACACAGTTCTGGGTCATTAACAAGGACTTACATTTAGATATACGCCTCTAGGGTAATGGCTTACTGTTAAACACTAGTTTTGACCTTAACGACACGGCCAATGTTTCACTAAGTGCATTGACTAATACACAAACAGAGAGAGAGGGATGGTAAAGGATATTAGGTTATCCACCAGCACGGTGTGTGTGTGTGTGTGTGTAACTGAGTATTGGATGATGTGTCTGTCTTGTACAGGTGGAGGGTTACTACATAGAGGGATCAGATTCATGAAGGTGTGGTTTAGACAAGTGGGAAAACTGGTTTAGCATTTCTTTTTCCCTCAGCATGTGTTATGCTCTCGTTCATTTTTATTTATGCCATATGGAAACAAACAGATGGCATAGAATTGACAAGGGTCATTAACAATCAAAGAAACATGAAGAATCCATCACAAAGCTGGAAACATTTAAAAGTGTAATTTCAGTTAAATAAACATACAGACAGACAGGGGAATATTATCTGGTTGGATCTAAATAAAACTGACTTTCCAATGGCAAACATCTCTCACACATTTCTCCATATCTTTGGACTAGCTAAACATCACATCCATGTAAAATATAAATGCGTTCAAAGCTCCTTTTAAATATGTCTTGTAAAGCGACCAAATATGGGTGTGTTGCTCTGGACACTGTTGCCATGGCCTCATTACCAGAAGACCAGCGCGTGCAGAATCAGCCCTCTTGAGAATGCCTATATCATCAATTAATACTGTGCTAAATATACAAAACAAGGATCCACCTTACATCCTGTGAGAGGTATCTCCAAACACACACACGGCTAGCTATTATTCAGCTGTTTCAATTTATGATGTTTTTTTTATGTTTTTAGTGTTTTTATGTTTATGGGTTTTTAGTCATACTGACAAAACAGAGTCATTCTTTTGTATTTAGTTGCTTGTAGCACTAAAATTGCAACAAGTCCTCAAATGCCGCTTCCTTTTACACAAACACTTATTTTTTTATCAGATATAAGACAATATCTGATTATCGTAACCATGTACATAAATCGAGTTAACAACTTAGCCCTATAACAAGTGAAATTGTGAGGTTGTTACTTTAAGATTTCTACCTCATCTGACCATTGAAAAATACTTTTGTAACCAAAATGTAGTTAGGTTGATGCCTAATAAATAATATTTTAACTTGAATAAAACCAGTTACCACATGAGAGAATAATACAGCCTTTAAAAAAGTACACTTTTTTTTTATGTACCAAAAAAAAAAAAGGCTGAAATTCAGAAAGGTTAAAAACAGTAAATGAAGGATGCCTGGGAATCAAACTCTACAAATTCCAATTGAAGAAATAGGTATAATTGGCAACTATATGTCCAGCTTCACTTAAGAAATCCTGTTTTCAGATTATGTCTAGTATGATCGATTTGATATTATATTAAAGGGTTAGTTCACCCAAAATTCTGTCATTAATTACTCACCCTCATGTCGTTCCACACCCGTAAGACCTTCGTTCCTCTTCAGAACATAAATTAAGATATTTTTTGAAGAAATCCATGAGGTATATGACTCGTCCATAGACAGCAATATAATCACCACAAAGTCCTGAGAAGTAGTAAAGACATTATTAAAACAGTCGACATGACTACAGTGGTTCAACCTTAATTTTATGAAGCGACAAGAATACTTTTTGCAAAAACAAAACAAAAATAACGACTTTATTTAACAATCTCTTCTCTTCCCTGTCATTATCCTTAACGCAGTTTCTACAATAAGCACAGTGAAGGCTTCCATGTTTACGTACGTACATACATGTGATGCTGATGCAGCAGCCGGCCAATAATGAGTCTGCGTTCTGATGTAGAGCCTGAAAGTGCTGAACGTGATCAACGTATGAGAATAACACAGAAGAGAAGATATTGTTGAATAAAGTCATTATTTTTGTTTTGTTTTTGCGCAAAAAAAGTATTCTCATCACGTCATAATATTAAGGTTGAACCACTGCAGTCACGTGGACTGTTTTAATGGTGTCTTTAGTAACTTTCTGGACCTTGAAAGCGTTGATTATATTTCTGTCTATGGGCGACTCTCGGATTTCATCAAAATATCTTAATTTGTGTTCTGAAGATGAACAAAGGTCTTATGGGTGTGGAACGACATGAGGTTGAGTAATAAATGACAGAATTTTCATTTTTGGGTGAACTAACCCTTTAACTGTTATGTATATATATTTGCACAACCCTTCAAAAGTTTGGGGTGGGTAAGATTTTTTTATGTTTTTGAAAGAAGACTCTTAATATACAGTATATTGAACTATATGTGTTCTTACATAAAACATTATACAGTGCCAATTGAATTACAGTAAATGTTAATTCAACCGACAGCATAGCACCAAATCATCATAGATCATCGAATTAACATTTCCAATCATTTACATCTTGACTGCAGTTCCAAAATTAACTATACCAAAAAGGAGCTGCAAAACCTTATTCAGTACATCTATGAATGCTGTGTTATTACATGGACTACACTTGAAGTCTACGCAACACTAGCGCTCATGATCAGAGATCCACAGTCATGGGATCACACAAGATGGAAGACGCATTAACACACAAGCCCTGGGTGGTTTGTGCATCACACAACATGCTTTTTTTTTACAAAAAAAAAAATCCTTATCACCATTAAACGTGCTGTCTTTCAAACAGAGACGTGCTTACAAAGTGGGAAATGGCTAAAGGGAAAGAGATGGAGAGATTAAAACTGTGAATAGTGAACCATGGAAAACGAAGCAGCTTTGTGTTGCACAATGTCACGCTCAGATGCACAATGTAGGCTAGTCTGTGTACACACTAGCAGTGTAAATGTCAAGGTAAAATGCCGGAGCCTGATGGAGCACGAGGCCCAGTGGCCCTTTGTTGGGCACCTCAGACCACACCTTGCTCAGTACAGCAGACCTTGCTCAAAAGTAAACAATGAGTCTTGACTGTAAACACCTAGACAAACTGCATAAACCTGCTCAGTCCCCCCCTCACAGCTACTGTAAACATTAACACAAGCCTACCGGGCACATACATAGACCGACTACCTGAAAAAGGCTAGATTATACTTTACATTTTGAAAAGTATATCAAAATCACTTTTGGTTGAGCTTTAAAAGTCGTCCCCTTGGAATTATAAGGTTCTATAAATTGAGTTATTCGCATATTCTTATTCTGTGACAAATTATTTACATCATGTGATGTTTTTGGTAATGTTGAGTACATTTGGGGACTTTTTATTTAGAAAACAAAAAGGTCCAATGGAATGCAAAAACTTTGAAGCTCAATATCTCAAAACTGCTCAGAATGCAGATAGAACATTATAATTCCAAGGGGATGAAGTGTCAAAAATGATGTCATTTAATTCTCTATAATGTTCAAAAGTTTGGTAATATTTTTTTGAAAAAAGTCTTAAATTTAAAATTTTTCTGTTTTAAAGGTGCCCTAGAATCAAAATTTGAATTTACCTCGGCATAGTTAAATAACAAGAGTTCAGTACATGGAAATGACATACATTGAGTTTCAAACCCCATTGCTTCCTCCTTCTTATGTAAATCTCATTTGTTTAAAAGACTTCCGGAAAACACACGGATCTCAACATAACACCGACTGTTACGTAACAGTCGGGATCATTAATATGTATGACCCCAATATTTGCATATATGCCAGCCCATGTTCAAGGCATTAGACAAGGTAAGGCAGTATTAACGTCTAAAGCAAGCAAGAACAACAGCGAAAAATGGCAGATGGAGCAATAATAACTGACATGATCCATGATAGCATGATATTTTTACTGATATTTGTAAATTGTCTTTCTAAATGTTTCGTTAGCATGTTGCTAATGTACTGTTAAATGTGGTTCAAGTTACCATCATTTCTTACTGTATTCTCAGAGACAAGAGCCGTCGCTATTTTCTTTTTTAAACATTTGCAGTCTGTATAATTCATAAACACAACTTCTTTCTTTGTAAATCTCTCCAACAGTGCATTAGCCGTTAGCCACGGATCACAGCCTCAAATTCTTTCAGAATCAAACGTAAACAATATAACAGTATACAATACTCACATAATCCGACGCATGCATACAGCATGCATGACGCACATCTTGTAAAGATCCATTTGAGGGTTATATTAGCTGTGTGAACTTTGTAAATGCACTGTAATATAGTCGAGAGCTCGTGTGGCAGGGAGCTGGCGAATTAAAGGGGTGGTGCGCTGCCAAAATCAGTGTATATTTAATGATGCCCCAAAATAGGCAGTTAAAAAAATTAATTACACAAAATCTATGGGTTATTTTGAGCTGAAACTTCACAGACACATTCAGGAGACACCTTAGACTTATATTACATCTTGTGAAAAAGTATTCTTGGGCACCTTTAATATATATATTCCTGTGTGGTCAAAGTTGAATTTTTAGCAGTCATTACTCCAGTCTTCAGTGTCACATGATCCTTCAGTCAGAAATCTGCACCTTTTACAAACTGTACACCTTCACCTATAAGGTAAAAGACTTCAACTACTGCCATCGGTTCACAATAAAAGTAATGGCAATGACAATAAATGGTGATTTGTTCAATTACTCAGTGCACAGCTGTTAAAACCTCAATGAATAGGGAGATTTTCAGTGAATAACAACATACATTTCAGTCTGTTCTTCACACAAAGCTCTCATATAGCCTCAGAAGTCTTAAGCAGACAAGTCACATGGACAACTTTTATCATATTATCTTTGTCAATCACGGTTGTAATTGTAATTGCAGGGGAAATGTGGCTTAGCACAGACTCTCAACATTCTCCAATTGTGTTCCATAGAAGAAAAAGTGTAGAAGAAAGATTTTTTATTTTGGAGTGAACTATCTCTTTAACAGTGCAGGCGCAAAAAAACTAGGCTACACAAAGTAGTCTACACTACAACACCTCCATGACAAGGTAAACCCGTGTTTCTTCTGGCGTACAAATACAGGCACAGTAGGAGCACATTTAAAACAACATTTAAAATAGGTATTACCAAACACCAGTTAATCGATAGAACTAACTTATTGTGTTGTTTAACTCCCTCATATTCACGAAAAAGCGATGATGCTGGCAAAAAAAGGTATTTTTAGTTCTAATAAAGTAGACTTTATTTACTGTCTATGTTTTAAAGATGTATTTACATATTGTCCAAACGTACATCCCGTCTATACTGAGCTCTACGCAACAGGTGAGAGGAAAAACTTCAGCTCTTATGTGATAAAGAAGCGTTAAGAGAAAACCTTTACCTGTTACACTGATGATGAAGGTGTGGCAGTTGTTTGCCAGAGGGGCTACAATTTCACAGATAACTCCGGCGTACATTTATTTTCCCAATTCGTATCTCCTATTGTACTAAAACAGAAGCGAACTCAAGTAGCGAAGTGTCCCAAAAACTTCTTCCATGGCCAGAAGACGTCGCGCGCACATCGCAGCCGTTTCCTCCTCCTTCTTTATGTTTATTTTCCCCTTGTGTTTCTGCTTCCGAGTAGAGGAAGGTCCCCCGTGACTCCGCTCTGCCGTGCCTCCTGCACACGTCCATTTAAATTTCAGATGGCAGTCTGACTCCAAGGAAGGGCCTGTGCTCGCCACGATAATGACAAACCATGTGACGAGGGATCAGGAAAACGCAGCGAACTGGGAAACACCGTTTAAACCATTAGCACGCGGAGAAATAATTAAGTTACAGCAACACAAATGACCGTCATGCAATGTTAGGCTGGACAGGTGCATTCAAGTAAATCTGGACAAAATAAAGCAATAAAAGCTGAACTGTTCTGCATATAATATGTTTATAATATTATAATATTTATTAGCCTATTACAATAAATATATGTTGTAAAAAGTGAACTTTCACACCTATTACAATACTTAAGTCATATCAGTGTGACCTACTAAAAGTTTTAAATGCTATGGAGTAAATACTACTGGCTTTATCTCATTAATCCTTCCGTTATTGGTCAGAGTGTTTGCTCAACATTAATCAGTAGTCAGGAGCAGAGAGTGTGTGATGCCACGGGTTAAGCAATAATCTGATCGACTAGTCTGAATTTTTGTGATAAATGATCATTCTCACCTTTAAAAGGCAGCTAAGGGTGATATAGGGATATTTTTATGTAACTGTCAACGGAAGCTTCATGTAAATGAGTCACAAGTTTATTTCTGAGTATTATATTAAGTCAAAACTTCCTTGTTGTTGTTTCTCACATGTGTGGGGGTGTGTGTGTGTAATCATATAAGTGAGCTAAATCTGACAAAACCTTCTTCGGAATGTCCTCATTTGTAAAAACAGTTAAAATGCATAAAGTTTCCTGTTTGGTGACTGGCTGTAAAATGTAAAAATAGAATTATATGGAATGTACCCATTTGTATGTGTGTGTGTGTGTGTGTGTGAGAGAGAGAGAGAGAGAGAGAGAGAGAGAGAGAAGGTTTGGTTATACTTCTGAGGGCCAAAGGTTTGAAAATGTCCTCACAAATAGTGGAAGATGGTCTTGTCTTGAGGTCATTTCAAATGGTCCTGACTGTTTGAATTGCCCATAAATCAGCTGATCTCAACAGATTTGTGAGAGGGTTAATTTCAGATTTAGTAGAGAGAAAATATTGTCATCTGAATATTAAACAACAAAGTCAATGGAAAAGTCCTCACTATAATAAAAACATACATGTGTGTTCTTGGTGCTGTTTTCCCTGATTTTTTTTAAAGCTATGTATGTATGCTGTATTTTCGATGGCTAATAGTGTCTTTATTATCTAGAATGTATTTATTTAAAAAAGAAAAAAGAAAAAGAAAGATGTGTTCATGTGTTTTCTTCTGGTTGTATTGTAAATAATACATCAAAACACAAATTTGATTATCATTCAAAACAATGTCCATGTGACCATAGTGCATAGTCAGGATGACAACAGGACACACACTTTCACTCTCTTACATGGATGTGTTTACTCGTCTGCTCTGGTCTGTCAGTTTTTCCATTTATTTACTTAGCAGATCGAGTTACATCATTTTTAGACACACTTTGTTTTTTCTGTTTCATAAGGTCATGATCTTTCATATTTAATTCTGCAGGAGATCATAGCTGCAAGATACAATTTGATCCAATGAGCTGTACTGTAAAATATTTTACAGTAACACAACATGAAAGCGCTTGGGTGTACGCCATAAGTAAATGCCCCACACCTTTTTCAACCTCATTGTTCAAATGTTCTTGTCATGATAATAAATTTTATTATGAGTTTTGAATCATATTTCAATGTAGTCAGAGAGAGAATATTTGTAATTTAGAAAAATATTTGTCAACCCTTTGGAATGAATAAAAAGTCAATAAAAATGTAAGTGCAAAACAATGGGCATCTGTTTGACATGACATAAACTGCTTATTTTAGAATTTTTAACTTAGTGTCACATCCTGACCCTAATGAGGAAAAGTAATGTTAATGGAGATGCCCTGATTAATAAAAGAGTTCAGATCTTTTTATGGCATTGGTAAATGAAATATGAATGTTGTTTCTGAATGTTTTTCCCGCAAATTGTCAAATGTTCATGATTTACATAACCATCAGATCATATTTTAACAGACATTCATAAAAGAATGGGGTTGCTGGATTTTTCTGACAACTGTATATCAATCATATTGCTACAATCTAAATGACCAACTTCTAGTTCCTTTGTCCTAATCCAACACAAACCTCTCTTGCATCCAATTTCTTGGTGTGTATATATATATATATATATATATATATATATATATATACAGTCAAACCAAATATTATTCAGACATTTTTGATATATTTTTGCTAGTGGGTGCAGGAAGCAAAATAATGTAAACTGTGACATATTATACCCAAAAATTCTTCATACAGTGGACTATTAGTAAAATTGATACAAATCTGGAATCAAAAATTATTCAGACACTTTGACCTGACCATGTTTTGATTAAGTATTATCTGACATAATTAAGATTATTATTATTTTTTTTACAGTTTAACTCGGAGATCTTGTCATATTTTATTACCATTTTTTTAAACTATAATGAATAAACTGTATTTGTATATGTATATATGTGTTACAACTACTTTAAGAGTAAATTTGCACATATATGGTACAAAATGAAGACTGTAAGACTGCACTAGGAAAGTAGTCGAACCAGGAAATAGGAGCAGAAATGGGAGGATGATCAGAATATACTTGGTAGGCTATATTTAGTAGTACAAATATTGACTATTTGATGACAATTGTTCAGTCACAGTGACTTCCTGGGGAGAGATGACTAAGAGCGTCTATGCTGTGACGAGTTTATGTAAAAAAGGGAGCGCATTTGTTTTTCCCTCATACACAATGTTGATATGCCAGTTCCATAGTCATCACGACAGGGGGCAGATGCCACCGAGGGTTCGGTTTCCATAGAGACCACACACCAGCATTCCTGGCTTGATCTACAATTTGTTTACGGTGATGTTTGTGTGTTGGAGCCTGCACTGCTGCACACGTGTGCGAGACGAGAGAATCCAGGTGTGCGCAAGCAGTAATTGAAATATTGATATGGTATAGCACCTGCCAACTGTTTGGAAAACGTTTAACACACTTGTTTGCGCACTGCACAGGGGAGTAAAACTATTATCAGCCAAATTCATTCAGCATCTGATTGTGCCATGTAGGAAATCTTTCAAACAAAGCGTTCCTCATGTAAACAATGTGCCTCATGAGGGATCAGTGTGATATAAAAGTTAAATAAAGAAAGATTAGTTTCAGCTGGATAACAAAAGGTATAATAGCTTTGGAAGTTTTTGAAAAATGAAGTAGGCTACTTTTACATAAACAGCTCTGACCTCTGTCTCATATTTTCTTTCCAAAATACACCCAAATAAAAGTAATGAGATTTTAGAGGCAGAAAGAAAACCATTTTATTACATTAAAATGTTCCATACAAACAATGCATACACACTAAGTCATATTGCTTTCAGACACATTTTTTTTCTATATATTTTTCCCCAGAATACTTCAACAACTTTGTAACAAAATGTAAGTACAACATTTATGAAAATATATATCTCTAAACAGGGATCTTCAATCTTGACAATACAAATAATACAATAAACACATTCGGTACCAGTATGTGAACTATGTTTTGCAAACATGTAGTTAAAAGTCATTCAAGTTACATAACATATAATATACTGTTCAACTGCTCTCATATCGACACATTCAAATATACTCTAAAACTGGCATTCCAATATAATATTGATGGACTTTCTCAATATCTTAGCAAAGATAATGCATGTTCTTTTTTGTAGTTATGCTAGAAAACACAACAAAGCCAGAAAAGTCCATAAAAGTAACGAATAGGTCACAACACCATTTAACATTCTGAAAACGTAAACAAAAATAAATAAATAAAACTTTGGCAAATATTGTATGATATCTATGGGTTATAAACACTTTAGTGGGAGAGGGTAATCACACCTGAATACTGCTACAGGTTGTGGGTTGTGAATGGGCCAATGTGTCAGTATTTCCAGAGGTAAACATACAATTTGACGGAATAGCCCTTGAGTTATGGGGAAAAGAGTTTGAATGGGGCATGGCTGATCGTTTTATTGAAACTACTTCCTTTTGAAACATGCCAGAGAACTGAAGGCAAAAATCGTATAGTTAGCATTCGTGACACGCCTATTAAAAGTCAACCTCGGTGAACAACCCGTTTAAAATAAAGTGCAACCACCAAACACTGCCTTGGCAAACACCATTTATAAATCAACTTTGTTTATGATAATAGTCTATTCGTAAATATCTCTAAGTCACCTATAACATGAAAGTACAAAGTATTATTTTTTTCAAGCACACATTCAACCTTTACCTCACAAAGAACATGAGCTAACAATTACAAATACACGTTTGTATAAGAACTGTTAAGGCGTAGATACTCTTGGTGAGATGCTACACGTGACTATTCAATAGTGGTTTAGTCCTCAAATCAAAATTCGACATTTGTAGCTTGGTACAGCTGTACCGTCATTTGATACAATGAGTTACACATTCTTTAAAAGTAATGCCATTGAAAGTGTTGATATCATGGCAATTGCCACACATGGACTTTCATTTTCACTCTGGTCACAGAAAGTCTAGAATGCATTCTGAATTTACTAAGAAGCTCATAATGACTCCAGACTATACTCTGAATACTGAAATATGCTTTCCAATGATCCTCATTTAGATGCTGTAATTCCAAATTAACCAAATTTGCATTCATTGTATGCTGAATGTTTATCGTAATGATGAATATTTGTATCAAGGTATTTTTGTTTATAAATTCCCTGCAATTTTTTCTTTATCAGTTTCTGTAACAAAGAAAAAGTTAAAATCCAGGCACTCACTTTGATTGCATTTAGCACAACATAACATTTTTTAAGTAGTTGCACAAACTGCAGCAGCCAAAATAGATATGTACACATATGTACATAAGTTTCCATTTTAGTACAGTACCAGAGGACGTTAATAAACAGACACAAATTAACATTTTCAAAAAAAGAAAGAAAGAAAAAAAAAGGCAGCAACACTTATATGGCTACAAATGTATTACATTTCTCTATGCTTCTGTATAAAGTGACATTATGGCTTGATTTGACTAAACTCATACAAAATCTGAACTATATGGCCACATTGGCATACACATGAGAAGGAAGAACATATCATAAAGCCGACTGGACTGGCCTTTGCAATGAATGGCATTTGATTAATTTGTACCTTAATATGATATTGAATTCAGCGTGACAGTAAGTTGATGATGGATAAGACAAATCAAGGTGACTGATTGCAGCTTAAGTGCAGCTTAATAGCAATTGGCCAGTTGCTGTTGTTACCCAGAGAACTGATCTGTGCAGCTGAATCAAAGTTGCTGTAAACAATAATCACCTGTATCCAAACCTGGCCTTGTTCCTTTATGCCCATAATGTCCTACAGAGGGCGCTCTCATTGCAGCAGTTCAGTTTTCTTTGTGGGTGTTGTGGTCTCTGGCTCCCCACTGTCAGACACATTGATAGGACTGTCCCGAGAGAAAACCTCAGTGGATTCTCTCCACACACAGTCAGCAATGGTCTTGAAGGCATTGGTGCTACACTTGGGTCGTACTTTCTGCGAGGCATTGTTAACAATTTGCCGACTGTTTGAGGTGGCGATTTTGATTTTAAGAGCAGCATCCACACGGTCTACAACTGTGTAGGTGCCAATGCTGCCATCCTCAAATCCCACAATGATGTTAAGAGCTCGCTGTGATAGGCACAGATAGGTCGGTGTTTTGTAGAGGGAACAGGTCCCGATGCTCTTACCGTCCGCCAGTCTCATGACAATCAGACTTGAAACCACACCTGCATCATCATCTTCATCACAATTCCGGAAACAGATGTACACTAAGTAGCGTCCATCCCGTGAGAGCTTTTGCCGCCATATTATGCCAGCAGCATGGACCAGACGCAGTTTGCCACTGTGCAGGTCTAGGACATTTATGTTCTCATCACCTTTTGACACAATACCCAACTTTCCATTGGGTGATATTTGGAAATCTTCCAGGTTCTTTAAGAAGTTGCTGGGCAGCTGCACCCGCCTACACACAGACTCATCGGCGACACTCCAGATGAAAACAGTTTCGGTGGAGGTGATGAAGACGACATAATCTGGACTGTCAGGGATTAACTTGAAGTTAACAATTGAGATCCCATCATCACAGATAAATTTTTTGGAAACACTTCCTGACCACAAGCTAACAGCCAACAGCTTATTCTTGTTGGCGCCCACAAGGAATGTGTTTGCTGTGGTAATGAGGGCATGCTGGAGTGTTACCAGAATGTTGCACACCTTGTGACCAGTGGCGAGCCTCCAAACACGAGAGGCGTTCTGCTCGCAGAGGGACACAACAAACTGATCATTGTGCGTGATCAGAAGCTGCGAGATCCTCTGGCCATTGATACGGAATATATTCTCACCTGTGGTCGTATGCCAGATGTACTGACTACTTTTATCATCAGATGTCACCATTAGGTCACCTGATGTCGTCAAGACGCAGTTCTCGACGAGTCCTTCATGCTTGAACACCATCTCAATGAAACCTGTGCTGTAGTTCCACTTGTGAATGACCTCTGACCCGTCCGTGGTGTATACAAAATCCTCTCGACCAGAGAGCTGCAGGCTTTGGATAGGTTTTCCAGTTTTATCAATGTTCGACATGGCTGTTATAATGTCGATGTCCCACACAGAAAGCACGCCACTGCTGGCCACAGACAGCAGCAAGTTATGGTGTGTTGATTTGATCAGCTTTACAATGGCTCCGGATATCTCTATCAAGCTGGCCATGCACTGCCCACTGTCTCTCCTCCACACAAATATGGATGATGTGTTTTCCATGGAGGCTATTATACTTTGGCTATTCTTGGAGAGAACAGCCGCTACAAACTTTTCAGTTCGCTTGGCCTTGAACTTCTCTGCCATCTTCCAAATCTTGGTGTCCAGCACCTCAATGCTTCTCGCTTTGCAGATGAGGATGGATCGCTGATCCTCTGAGAGCTCTATTCCCACCACCTCACTCTCATCTCCTCTGCAGTCATAATCCTCCATTAGCTTGGGATTTATGATATCTTTGGTGTTCCACACAGAGAGACTGCCCTCATTGTCGATCATCACCATTTGATTGATTGTGTCTAGAATCAGGATTGACTTAACAAAACCACCAGAGAATTCAGAAGTCATTGTGGCAAGCTTGTCCCCACTACCAAGGTGGAATATGGTGGTCGTGTTGAGATACTGTCCACAGAAAGCATACAATCCATCTGGGGAACACTGGACACAGGTTACCTCATACCAACAATGGAATTGATACAACGGCCAGCCATAGAGCAAATCAATCACATTGACGTCTTTGCTTGCCTCCAACCAAGCTAAGGCATGGTGGCTGGACAAGGTGAATCCATTGATGAAAGCCACCCCGCCAGTGATGCCACAGTGCTTGGACCCTTTTACCTCGACCTCAGACAACAAACAGGACTTGTGGTTATCGTAAATGAGCAGTGTATTTTTTGTAGTGGCCACTACCAGATACTTCTCATCTGTGGTTAATCTGATGCCAAGAACAACTGACCTTGCTGTGTCTATCTGTCTTAGCAGCTGTCTACTCTCAACATCCCACGTGCTGACGGATCCATCCTCGAGGGCTGCAATGACTATGTTTGGAGCTAATGTAGGCAGAATCTCCACAATTTGCATGTAGCTAGAACAGAGTGGTAATCTCTCAGGACTGTAAGTGACATCCATGGAAGAATGCAGTGGCACAATGGAGCAGTATTTAGGACCGTCCTTGTCACACTCAAGAAGTAGGTGTCTGAGCTTGGGAAGGGATGTGACAACCGGAAGGAGCCTTTGCTGTAGCTCAGCAGAAAGTGATGCAGGATTCTTTGTCACTTTGAGCTTTATACTGCGGAGTGTGGTTGCGAGAAACTTTAGCTCCTTTTCTTGTGTATAGCTGTAAGCTAGGTCAATGTCTGACAGGGCCTTGTCAAACTGCCCTATCTTTATCATAGTGTAGAGCCAGCTAAAGTTCATGATGACACCATACATGAGATCATCTGTTCGGCCGCTCCTTGTCAGGTGGTATGTGAGCTCCGTCATCTTTCTGTGGTTAACAAAGAAGATGTCCGGCTCCAGCAGGTTACACTGGAACACCCAGGGTTGTTCGGGTGTTTGCCTGTCATAAGAGTGCTTGTCAGCAGAAGCTTTGTCATGGCCATGAAGGCTCGGTTGGTGATGAGGGTTTCGATGCTGGGAGATATTCAGTGAAGCAAAATGATTATTGTCGCAGTGGAATATCTTCTTTCTACCACCTGCCCATGCCCCAAGGAAGTATTCAGCCAAAAGGCTATGCATTTGATGCACATCTTCTTCATTACTGAGGTATAGCTTCTGTGCTATGAGATGCAGATGGCGATTTGCCCACACCATTAGTGTTACATTACGGACTTGACGCTCCACTAAATAACCTTCAAGTTCTTCTTTTAGCCGGGCTATGAAATCATAAGAAATGCGTAGCGGGCTTTTAAGATTAGAGCTCACCATGATGTCCCCAAGGACACTGTTGTCCAAAGATAAAATATCCTCTAGCTCCAGCTCTGTCAGGCCTGCTCGTGCCATCGTGATGTAGCCCAGTGCCCTAATGACAAAGTGTGAGCCAAGCTTATTTTCAATAGAGTAGAAAAGCTGCTCAATGCTTTCGTGCACTGTGGAACACAACGATTTGTCATCCACATCCTTGTGCGACCGCCAGTGAACTACCTCTCGGTAGATGAGATTGACAAACATGGGCAGTGTACATTTAGCCATTGCCTCATTTACATATATCTGTTGGCCGGAGGTCACCTTCCTTTTGACACCCAGAAGCTGCTGTTTGAGTGTTTGACTGCAAGCTTTGCGATCTCTTTGCATCAATTCAACATAGCCATCCTCCTCATGTATCAGGCAACGTAGTTTTTGCAGTATCCCATGCTTGTTGGGCAGGGTGGACACTACAATTCGGACTGTACGTGGTAGGTGGACAGGCAGCCACCACAGCTTTCGGGCCTCGTCAACATCTGACAACTGCTCCAAGGCATCCAGAATGATGACAAGAGGTCGGTGGAACGATGACTCCCCAAGCAAATTCACCAGCAGTTCCCTCATCTCCTGGATCTTGTTTGGCAAGAAATGGATCAAGCACCGATAGTTGATGGCAATCTGCTCACAGATGCTTTGTAGCAGGGTGCGGAGGTCAGTAGAGAAGTCAGTGGAGCCGATGAATCTGACAATGACCACTGGGTCTGTTTCTGGTCCCATCTCTTTCTGTAGCCACGAATAGGCCTAAACAAATGAAAATGAAACAGAAGCTCAGAAATACAGCATTCATGTACAGTTTACTGAATGTTCTCCAGTATGTTAAGTCATATAATATTTACAATTAGGATATATACAATTAGGAAAAGCTCAAGATGTTATTTTGTGCAAAACTGATCATTTTAGTTTCAGTAACTTGGTCATTTGAAAATAGATATGATCTACATAAAATGCAACTACTGTGTACATTATTAATTAATGTTTAACAGGATGCTGTGTCCTGTTCTTATAAAAGCACATGTGGGTAAAAATCCAGGAACTGCTGTGACCTATAAATATGACTTTAGCAAACATAACTTGAGTGACTCCATCCATTATTTAGTAGATCCACTGTACACTAACCTTAACAACTGAGGACGGAAAACCAAGATGAATGACTGTATAGCAAATAATCAAATGTGCTCAACAGCAATAGAGTCAGCACTGGATTTCTTGTGCCAAGGATTTTCTAAATCAGTTTGAATTGTTCCCTCATCCTTAGCACAATACCACTTTCTGTGACATGGTTAAAGGGTGCCCCCAGCTGTGATTCAGGGAAACATGAAATATTATTTATCTCTGTCTGGAGAGGCTGACAACTAATGATAAAACGCTTTTCCAAAGCCACCATTTTCAAGAGGACTGTGCATTTGTGTGATTAGCCAAGGGGAGTATGTGTGTTCAGATTGCTGCTTGAATGCATCACTGTGCTCATATTGGCTGCATGATTCTTAGTACAGTACTGCCCTGACATGGGCAGTGTAAAACATGCTAGCTGTGCCAAACATGAGATCATGCTAAGTAATTGATTATAAAATGTGCACACAATGTGTAGCCATGTAAATTACATTTCATATATAAATATTTTAGAGTGTCTGTGTCTCTGTAGTGTGTATGTTACATAGAAGGACAGTGAGAGAGAGAGAACATAAGCAAGGACGAGGGAGTTAGTCAAGGTCCCCAGGCTCATCATCTGTGAACTAACATTAGAGGCTGAGGTCTATGACGGGTTGCCATGGGTGACGGGAAATGTCAACACTACCCTTCCTCCTTTGTTCCTCACCCCCAAACTTATCAACACAGTCGAGTCTGACCGTCAACGCTTGACACACCTACACCACTGATCTCCAAAAGCACTAAATATTGGCTGAAGCTGACAGATAGCAATAATTATATCTAATAATCATTATTAATTAAATTATAGCAGCGAATGTTTAAGCTTGTAAATGCAGTGATCTGTTTTTGGATTACTGTGTGCCTCCAGATACTCATGGGAATACAAAAAATCCTTTTACGGTTGACAAATTCATGTAACAGTAGCCCAAAATACCTTAATGTTAATTTGAATCTCATGCCATGACATCAGATATTAAGTCAGAGGAAGCATAGAACAGCTTTAGGCAAAATACAGGCATCCTGCAGCATTAATCTAACATGTGCTGGCATCCAGATGGCCTTAAAAAGCAGGTCAGTATGTTCACACTTGCTTTCTACACCCCCGCACACACATACATACACATGCATACTATACATGCTTTTCACCTGTTTTGCCACTTCAGCAAGTAACAAGGTCTTTCCAGTGCAGGGTCCTCCATACACCACTAGGGGAGTTATTCGACCACCTTTAGAGGGGTACAGGTACTCCTGGACTATGTCCAAAGCTTCACTCTTGTACACATAAAAAGATGAAAACGTCTTGCACAGTGACAGATGCTGTATGATTTCGTCATAGAGTGTATCTGTCTCTGTGTCAAAGTTCTGTTGGACCGTGGCCTGGATGATATCCACCATGTCTTCATAAAACTGTTTACACAGACCTTCGACGTAGTGGCTCTCTACTTCCTGCGAGTAGCCGAGTTTCATGTCACAGTGAGTGACCGACGAGTAGACTCGAAGATTGGACGCTGCCACCACCATCGGAATGAACTCATCTCTGACCTTCAGAAGACGCTCGTAGGCTTCCTGGTTTCTCATGACACGGTCGGCGCTCACAACGATGTCCATGTAGCGTGCCATCTCGGGGAGTTTAGCGAAACGGTCAAAGTTGGATATCTTCCGGATGTAACATACACATTTCTTGAGGAAGGCAGGGGTCTGTTTTCCTAATGCGAAATCCAGTTCATCCTCTAATGCTAAAAGACAGGAGAAAACAGAGAGAGCATAATAATTACCCAGTTCTGCACGACAGAATATTTTAGTTTCATTCATGGTTTTCATCTCTGCCACTACTTACTCCCAAAACACTTCAGTGGCACTTTCAGAAAACGCACTTAATTTGATGTCATGAGGTGTGCGCTTCCCCCACGTTTGCCAGTCTTTAGCAAATGATTAGATCCGTCTCTCTGAGCCGCCTTTAAGAAAAACAGTGATATGATCTCTTAATCCAGCCTTGCCTGGTTTTTATCAAAGACCTCCAAAGGCAGCATTCCAGTGATAGCCTGCCAACCTCGTCGGCTTAGTATCGCATACTTGCAGCTTGTTTTGTAAATGAGAAGAGAGAGGGATGCAAAGACGGCAAGTAAATGGTTGCAAATCCCCCAGGAAAGAGTTTCCTCATTTAAATCTCATATGCATTTTCCTCACACTCTGATATTAGTAATCAAAATAGAAAACATGTTAAAAAACCCATAGGGTTCAATTGCTTAAGGATTTTTTGGTCATACTTTATATTAGGTGTCTTTACCTACTATGTACTTACATCAAAAATAAGTACAATGTACTTATTGTGTTCATGTTGTATTGCAAAACACTTTTGCTGCTACTGAGGTGGTATACGGGTAAGGTTAGGGACAGGTATTTACCTGTAGATATACACTTAAGGGCAACACTGATTTGGCAAGTAAATTTCTATATTTATATACACAAAGTGCTTTTAATATGAGTACCATTCAAGTATATACAGCACTTATTCAAAATAAGTACTAAAGCTAAGTGCACCAATTGTATCATCGTATTTTATAAGATTATCATTCTGTAGAATGTGGTGTATTTCTTGAAGCTATAATAGTGGATGCATACTTCACTTATGAATCTCCATAGTAATTGGAGCAGTCAATGTGAATCCACTCTGCACAAGTTCTTTCCCCTCATTTATGAAAAATAGTGTTGTTACAGTTCAGATAGACATTCTGAATTTTCCTCCAATGCTAAACGGTGTTTTTGTGGGTCTCTTCATAAGGGCTTTTTTACCTCAAAAACCATCCTTGTGCTTATTGAACAGTTAGTTAAAAACTTCTTTTTAAAATATGTTATAATTTATACATTTAATGTAATACATTTAATACATACTAGATCAAATTACCACAAACTTGATCTTTTGTCATTACATGTCTAGTGTTACAAAATAAATGGACCAAGAGGAGACAGCGGCAATCTGATCTCAGACCAACATTACTGTCTTTTATTTTTGTTCTCAGAGATCACTTTCATTTTTTTTTTTTTTTTTTTTTTTTTTTTGAATACAGTGGGAGAGGTTTGCAAACCTGCAATGTGATACCTATTTCCAGTGATGCTTTTTTAATAAAGACCCACGAGATGCCGCATGCCACAGACATCAGAGAGGGCACACAAGCAGTTCAGGGAAACACTCACTGATGCTTTGAAGTCAGACAGAAGACCTCAGTTTTAATGAAAGGAAATGCCTCTCTTAGGGGAGCCTCTGAATGTGGTTGTTTCACATCTACTGCATGTTGAGATGAAGACTTAACTGTATCAGTGATTGAATTATAAGCCCATGCTCCCAGAATGACATAAAAGAGCGAGCAGTAAATCTGTTCTTTCTCCGGTGCCGACCCACTGTCTCTAATGTGGGGTATGGCGATGAGACTTAACTGTATCACTGAATATTGGATTAACCTGGATGAATTAAGTTAGCCTGATTAGATCTCCTCTTGTGCTGGCTAATGCAGGCGAATTTTAATTTAGTCACAATGACTTTCAAGAGCGGGATAAAAATAACATTTACATTCATTATGAGCTTTGAATGCAACCTCTCCCTGAAACAATAAAACTATAAACTATGACTCTGTTGCATGATTCAGCCTTTTTAATTATACATGTAATTCTATAGACAAGCAACCTAAATGTTAAGCATCAAACACCACTGAAGCGTTCAAAGCAAAATTGTGCCTTACAAGACTCTGATTTCCTTGATGTGGCTGGCTGGTGGTTGGAAACTGCTTCACACATTGTGTTGTACACAAATCACACACACACACACACGCACACATTTTATGGGGACTTTCCATAGATGTAATGATTTTTATACTGTACAAACAGTTTATTCTATTCCCTACCCCTAAACACAACCCACACAGAAAACTTTCTGCATTTTTATATTTTCAAAAACATAATTTATGATTTATAAGCCGTTTTGGGGACCAAAAACATGTCTCCACAAGGTCAAACACTTCAGGTATTACTATCCGTTGTGGGGACATTTGGTCCCCATAATGTAGGGTTTACCAGGACCACACACACACACACACACACACACACACACACACACACACACACACACACACACACACACACACACAAATCCCAATATTGTCTATTTTTGCTTATTTCATCATGAAAATGGTTTCAAACAAACCACAGCAGAACTGCGTCTCTGAGTAACACAAGCAGTGTTTCATTAATTAAAAAGTGCTGGCTAATGCTAATCGTAAATTCTTAAATTCTCTAAGATTATTATTCACGTCAGCACAAATGATGTTCGACTGACATGAGATATTGCTTTATAACAGCTTTAACAAAAAATATACACAAACATTATTCTGATAAGAGTGTTTGTTTTCCAACAACAATAATTTAGCCAAAGTAGAACTTTTATTTTAAATAAATGTTAATTTATTACAACTTCAATGTGATATGTTACCATGCTTAACACTGAGAATTTGAATAATTGTAATGTGATGATCAGGTGCAGATATCTAAATCAGAGAATATCATCGGTCGTTTGGTGGGTGGATGATTTATTTTTAACAGTGGATTCAGGTACAAGTCAATGCACAGACTTTTTCTTTGTTCAGTTTTCACACTGAAGATGGGTTGGAACTCTTCATTTTAAATTTTCAAAGTTCACCAGATTAATGAATTATTCTTTAAAATGTACAAAATTTTGTTATGGGGAAGCATGCCTCTGGACCCCCCTAGGCAGACCAACAATTTTACCACCTCTGCCAAAAATAAATTTTTCTACTCTTTAAACCAATAAATAAAAATGTTAAAGGTACAACGACCCCCCAACATTCTAAACTCTATTGGAGTTAGACAACACGTGTCAGGACCCACTCACTGTCGTAATTATTCTTTAGATCTAATATTGTCACATGGAATTGATATCGATGCCGTTGAAATTCTGCAGCAGAGCGATGACATCTCAGATCATTATTTAGTCTCGTGTATACTACATTTAGCCAAGGCTGCAAAACTGCCACCCTGCCACTAAAGACTGCTTTATAAAAAGTCTTCCTGATCAGTTTCATTGCTTTAGCTTACCAGATAGCTTAGAAGACCTCGATGTTGCAACAGAAACTATTCACTATGTCTTTTCCAGCACATTAGACTCAGTTGCTCCTCTGTGCTTAAAGATTAAGGAAACTAATCCAATGCCATGGTACAACGAGCACACTCGGGCTCTTAAGAGAGCTGCCAGAAAAATGGAGCGCAGCTGGAAGAAAACAAAACTAGACGTTTTTCGCATTTCGTGGAGAGAGAGAATGATTGAGTACAGAAAGGCCTTAAAACTGCTAGATCTGCTTATTTCTCAAATCTTTTAGAAGAAAATAAACACGACCCTAGGTATTTATTTGATACAGTGGCTAAATTAACGAGAAATAGAGCTTCAACTTCTGATGTTTCCAAACAGCACAGCAGTAATGACTTTATGACTTTATGAACTTCTTTACTTGCAAGATTGACAATATTAGAGAGAAAATTATAACCATGCAACTCTCTACTACAGTATTGCGTCAGACAGTGCACTGTAGTGTCCCTGAGGAAAAATTCCATGAATTCATTGCTTGTTTAGGTCATGAAGAATTGTCTAAACTTGTTAAATCATTAAAATCAACATGTATGTTAGACCCTATACTGACTAAGCTATTGAAAGAGATGCTTCCAGAGGTCATAGATCCTCTTCTTAATATTGTTCATTCATCTTTATCACTAGGATACGTACCAAAAACTTTTAAGCTGGCTATTATTAAACCTCTTATTAAAAAATCACAACTTGATCCTAGAGAATTAGTCAATTACAGGCCGATCTTGAATCTACCTTTACTTTAAAAAATAGTAGAAAAGGCAGTATCATCGCAACTACGTTCCTTCTTGGAAAGAAATGGTGTCTGTGAGGATTTCCAGTCAGGATTTAGACCGTACCAGAGTACTAAGACTGCTCTCATTAGAGCTACTAATGATGTGCTCTTATCATCAGATCGTGGTTGTATCTCTCTATTAGTGTTACTAGATCTCAGTGCTGCTTTTGACACCATCGACCACAATATTCTTTTGAATAGACTTGAAAATTATGTTGGCATTAGTGGAATTGCATTGGCATGGTTCAAATCTTACTTATCTGAACGTTATCAGTTTGTAGTCGTAAACAAAGAGATGTCATATCGATCACAAGTTCAATATGGAGTACCGCAAGGTTCAGTACTAGGACCGTTGCTGTTCACCTTGTACATGCTACCCTTGGGAGATATCATTAGGAAGCATGGCGTTAGTTTTCACTGTTACGCTGATGATACTCAGATCTATGTTTCGTCAAGCCCTGACGAAAATTACCAATTCACAAAATTAACGGAATGCATAGCTGATATAAAAAAATTGGATGACCAGTAATTTCTTACTACTAAATTCAGAAAAAAAAAAGAGATTCTAATTTTTTCTTCACGTAATAACCTAGAATACTGTCTAACACTTGATGGCTGGTTAAGTCTTTGTCATCAGTTAGGAACCTGGGTGTGATCTTTGATACCAATCCTTCATTTGAAAGCCATGTTTCTAGCATCTGTAAAACTGCATTCTTCCATCTTAAAAATATATCTAAACTACAACATATGCTCTCAATGACAAATGCGGAACAGTTAGTTCATGCGTTCATGACCTCAAGGCTAGATTACAGTAACGCTCTACTGGGTGGTTGTTCCGCTCGCCTGTTAAACAAACTACAGCTGGTCCAAAACGCAGCAGCTAGAGTTCTTACTAGAACCAGGAAGTATGACCATATTAGATCCTTTTACTATTTAGCACCTAAACTTTGGAACAGTCTTCCTATCGCTGTTCGGGAAGCAGACACACTCTGTCAGTTTAAAGACTAAAAACACATCTGTTTAAACTTGCATACACATAACACATTATCTACTTCTATAATTCAATTCATGCAAATTCTTAGGCTGCATAGATTAGGTCAGCCGGAACCGGGAACACTCCCCATAACACCTGATGTACTCGTTACATCATAAGAAGAATGGCGTCTACACTAATATTAGTCTCTCTCTGTTTATCCTGAGGTTTGCCACAGCCTGCCAGATCTAGGCAGTATCCAGATGAGATGAAGGACCTGCATCTAGACATGATGATAACGCAGCCCTGAAGTCTCAACTAAACTATTTATGATTGCTAGGACACATTTCTAAATACCTAGGTCATTTTTTTAAAGCTCTTCACACAGTTCTAATAACCAATATTCAACTTGTCATAGCAGTTAATTTTAAATTCAGAATGCACTAAGACTACCAAAACACTTCATACATTTCTCAAATCAACTTATTCTTATATCAACTTATAACACTAGCAAAGGTTGTTACCGAACAAACACAATTTGTCATTTATAAAGCAACAACCTAAAAAACTCTAACAATAAGTAGCATTATACAATGTTCTCTTATGTAAAATGTCTTTACAGAATCAAGAATGATATTCTCTACTGTTTAGAATTTACTGCAGTATGTTACATGGTCCATGTTTACAGTACAAAATTATATATATTTCAATATGGCATTACTGTAGAAATCTAGCATCTTATTGCTTGTATATAGCTTTTAAACTTAAGTTTAACAGTTTTGAAAGAGTATGTAAACGTGCAAATTGGCCTGTAGGTACGTATAGTTTTGGTGGTGGTTGTCTAAGTGAGAAAAGAACTGATGTAATTTGAAAGATGTAGTCATTGAATGCATTTTGTGCCAAAGCAATGATAAATGATCCACAGATTAGCTCACAGACTGCTGTTGTGCTCACTGTGTGAAGAATTTTGAAAAAGTGGCCTAAGAATTGAGAAATGTGTCCTAGCAATTGTGAAAGACTGTAAAAGTAAGGATTTGACATAAAAGATGATGAAAAAATTGAACAGGCCTTAAAGGATTTGTTCACTTCTGATCGGTCATTTTGTAAAAAAAAAAAAAAAAAAATGTACATGCTTTATAAACACAAATGATCACCTCGCAAGTGCTTCCGCCAGACCGCCTTTCATATTCTTCAAAAAGCTTACGCTGTATGTCCTACACCTTCCATATTCAACTTACAGAAAAAACGGAACTGGCGCCACATTCATTACGTAATTTGAATAGGGAAGGTGTAGGACATACAGCGTAAGCTTTTTGAAGAATACGGAAGGCGGTCTGGCGGAAGCACTTGCGAGGAAATTTTTATTTGAAAGTGAACTAATCCTTTAAGTGATTGTATAAGCATATGTATAAAATCTTTATGTGATTGGCTTTTTAAACTGCTATGCCCAGTCAGAGCAGCATAACACCATCACTATGACAACACTCTCAATTCTAACATAGTGACATTGACATATCTCAGGTAGCTAATTATTTAGTGCCGTTAGCAAATGTCGGAAGAGAATGGCCTGTTCCAAATTGTCAATGTTGACAGTGACAGTAAAGATGACTGATAAACAAGTATGCATTTATTCTCCCCAACTGAAGCACTAAATCAGCAAGAAGGTGGTGTTAAGGCCGTGTGTCCACCAGAGTGTTTTTTCCAGCGACTAGCGTACTTTTTCAATTGTTTTCAATGGGAACGCCACGTTTTTTAAATGCCAGGAGCGTAATGAGCGTAATCTTTTTCACACTCAAGCGCTGAGAGCTCGGCGTTTTTTACCGGTCGCCTCGAGTTGAAGAATGTTCAACTTTGAGTAAAATGCTGCGCTCATCACTGTCACTTTTTAGCCAGCCGTCCAATCAGAGTTGAGGAGGGGCGGGACAAATACAACACCGACCAACTGTCACAACATTCTTGCTGTATAACGACATCAAGCAGAGAACGAAACAAAATGAATGAGAAATTAATATTGCTGGTCTCCGAACATACGTAGCAAGTAATTACACATTGTGTCAACATTTTTAGTCTGAAACAAATTACCTGCAAAATCAGTTACAAGTAACAGTGCCGCGGATATTCCGTATCATAGCAACGAAGCGTCTCAACGGGAAAAAAAGCGCCTAGCGTTTTCAGCTGACTAAAAACATTTTGGTGGACACACGGCCTAAGAGTGGTAACATTAAACGCCAAGATGAATCAAAACACATTTTAAGCAAAACTACTCATAGAACATGGAGGTTATTAAGAAAAACTTAACCAGAGAATAATATTGAGTATCAAGTTGAATTATAGTCATGAGTCTGTGGACCTTCATCTCAGTGAAAAATGTGTGACTTAAATTGAGTATCCCTGGTATATATATTTACATGTACTGTCAATGTTCAAACTTATAGAAGTTGCAATGTACTGCAAAACACATTCCAAACCCACTCAGGCATTTAAAGCCATGCATGTACAATAACCATAGACATTTATTAGCTGTGAGCTCAGTCATAACTGTAACTATAACTAGAGTTTACCCGAGCAGAGAAATTTCTTGGCTTGATCGCTCTTCATGGTCCCCTTCTCCTGTAGTTGTAAAACAGAGGTTCTGAAGATCCTCTTGATTTCCTCTGAGACTGCCCTCCATGCCTTGTCGTTCTTTGATTTTGCTACGCTGCTTGACTCCATCTGTAGGGTAAAAGCACATATGGAGTCATCGAATTATTTAAGGTTCCATTGTTTGGATTTTGTCCATTTAAACCAACAAAAAAAGAAAACCCACATCATATCCCATTGCTTGATGGGAAAGTGGCTTCTCTGTGATGCTGTGCTTCATACATCACTACAGTACTGACAATAGACAATGGATATTTTTTTGTCTGCAAATTTCACTAACACGACCGTACCTTAATAGTCACTAATATAATATTCGCACTGTTCTATACCAAGTCAAATCAGTTAAACATTGTGTGCCAAGAACATGACTGTAAATTGAATAGTTACTTTTCTATTTTTAATTAATTAATTAATTATAGCCTATTTATATGCTTGTTAAAATCGACAGACAAATCGAGGGAGAGAGGAGGGGTAGCGGCATCAGGACGTAAAACAGGCCCGAATCAAACCTGAAACTGCTGTGCCACAATTCCTACATTATTTTAGTATGTATGAATAACTAATTGAATTCTGGATTCCGGTATCAGTCACTTCGAGTTACTTTAGCTACACAAAAACAGTCCGTCATGGTGCTTGATACTGCAAACTTGTCATTTGTTGTATTTATAGTTCATATTCATATACAAATTAGTTTGTAGCACAAATAAATTTACAGTTTACTGCACATTGTTATTCTTGTAGTTATAGCAGCTATATAGGAATTAGCTTACTTTCGCATTGAATGATGCAGTTGAATTTGATACGTATTTAAAAAAAAAAAAAGGTTTTGATTTTATCATTTTATAATGATAAAATGATAAAATCAAAACTATAGCTAGCTGTTTTATAAATATTTATAGCCAAGTACAGTATAACAAGAAAAAAAAAAAAAAAACATTTCCATGAAATTTTTTTTAGAAATCAAAATTTTTAAAGTTCCTAATATTTCCATGATCACAGGAACCCGATGTAATGTAGGAGGATGTCAAAAAGTGTTCCAATTTACCAGAGTTCACACAACAATACAAATTGCTCTGTCTGCCTGAACAGAGAAAGTGAAAGCAGACACACTGTGTTACTGAAGTAATATTTTAGGAAGTGTTGTCATGAACCCAGTCACCTACCAGAGAGATAGAGGACAGAAACAGAGAGAGAGAGAGAGAGAGAGAGAGAGAGATCAGTGGGTGTTTTTGCTGAGTGCAGGTAGAAACTCAGTCCCTGCTGCTTTTCTCATTTTAGTCCAACAGAGACCCTCAGCTTCACAGACGCTTTCTCAATTTGCAGCCACTCTGCGTTACAACCTGATTTATACACACACTATATGATCTGTGTGTGTGTGTGTGTGTGTGTGTGTGTGTGTGTGTGTGTGTGTGTGTGTGTGTGTGTGTGTGTGTGTGTGTGTGTGTGTGTGTGTGTGACAGAAAGTGAAACTGTCAGGAGTATGTTTGGTTCATTGTGATCTGGTTTGGTTCTGTTCCCGTTTGTCTGTGTTCCCTTTTCTTGTTTGTTTCCATGGTTTCTGATTAGTTACACACCTGTTTCTGTTCCAGTTAATTAGCTCACTCTGTGTATATATAGCCCAAATTTTCTGTTCATCCCTGTCCGTTCTCATTTCAACGTTAAAGGATTAGTTCACTTTCAAATAAAAATTTTCCTGATAATTTACTCAACCCCATGCCATCCAAGATGTCCATGTCCTTCTTTCTTCAATCGAAAAGAAATTAAGTTTTTTGATGAAAACATTCCAGGATTTTTCTCCATATACTGGACTTCAATGGAGCCCAAACAGTTAACTGCTAAGTGTTTTACTGCCCTACACAGGTCAAAGTTTGAACTAATTGTTATATACTTGCACTAGCATATTGTATATGACAATTTAGTTCAAACTTTGACCTGTAGAGGGCAGTAATACACTTAGCAGTGTCTACACTGCTGGAATTCAAATAGAGAAGAAGAAGAAGAAGAGAGCTAGTTCAAGATGAGCATTTATGGTTAAAACGTAAACATTTTTATTTGTATTTTTTTTTAAAATGAGCGATGGTTTCTCTAGATAAGACCTTTATTTCTCGTCTGGAATCGCTGTAAACTGTAATTTTGACCTTTAACCATTTGGGCTCCATTGAAGTCCACTATATGGAGAAAAATCCTGGAATGTTTTCATCAAAAAGATGAAAACCTTAATTTCTTTTCAACTGAAGAAAGAAAGACATTAACATCTTGGATGACATGGGGGTGAGTAAATTATCAGGAAATTTTTATTTGAAAGTGAACTAATCCTTTAAGTTAGTGGCGTGTCTTGTTCTCCGCCGTTTATCCAGTGCTGCTGCGTTTCTGTTCATTTGTTTATATTGTTAAATAAAGGGACTGCTGAATTAGATCCTGCCTCTCAACTCTCCTTGCTGCAACCAATGTGACCAAGTTTGTGTGTGTATAAGAAAAGAAGAGAAAGCCCCAGTAAGGTTTACTGAAAGGCAAACTGAATTTATGAAGCTAATAAACTCTATAAGGTGCTGAACGTTGTTCTCTCTCTCTGGCCTGCCATTTCTACAGCTCTCCATATAAAACCGAAATAGCACCGGTCAGCCACTGAGTTTTACAGGATGTTTCTGTGTGTGTGGGACAGGTCAGGTCTGCTGGAAGCCGAATGTAATCCTGGATGTAGCAGCTGCCCTCTCATGTGCCTCAAAAGCAGTTGTGTGTGCTAGACTTCTGAAATGAGGCGGTAAAGTCCACTATCTTGTTTAGGGTGTTATTAGTTTAATTTAAATTCATGTTCCAGCTGTATTTGTTGTTTACACAATTGTTAATGGAACACCACACTGAAAAAAAAAGAAAAAGGTAACCTAAAAAATGTGCTTCATGTGGTAACATCTAAATTAATTGATTTTATTCAAATAAAAAATTTTATTTAACATTACTGAATTAACCTAAATATATTATGTTACACCAGCAAAACGTCTCGGTTACGTATGTAACCCTCGTTCCCTGAAGGAGGGAACGGAGACGTACGTCAGTAGTGACCGACGAATTGGGATATCGCTTAGAGAGCCCTATCATCTTCGTGTAAACTAAAACAAGCCAATGGAATTGGCGTGCGATATTTGCATAATGCGCACCGCCCCCGACAGGTGTATATAAATAGGAAGCGGATGCAATCGCACTCTGTTTTTCGCTGAGGAGACAACTGGTGTCCGCGCTACAGCGAGGGTACAGAAACTGTGGCGACGGGACGTACGTCTCCGTTCCCTCCTTCAGGGAACGAGGGTTACATACGTAACCGAGACGTTCCCTTTCAGTCGGTCACGTTCGACGTACGTCAGTAGTGACCGACGAATTGGGATCCCAACTAAAGCGCCACAGCTACGAAACCCCTTCCAGTGCCCAGCGCAAGCTCAGCCGCCCATAGCACCGGCTGGCGGTGAAGGGGGCGAGCTTACACCGAGAGAGTCTACTGCTGTCTAACCAATACCCACTAAGTAAACTAGACTACACTGGGGAAGCGAACCCGTAAGGGACGCTGCGGAGACCACTACCTACCCAATGGGGGAGGAGTTTACGTGGGAAATACACACATGGACTGGCCCGGGGGGCAGTACGCATATGGAGTCCCTGGGATGGCTCCACCTGGTAGGGGGAGACTCATCTGACAGGTGACAGCAGAGCTGGCTCTGCTAAGGGAAAGACACGGACTCGGCCCGTAGGGAGTTTTAAACCGTGGAAAATACACATATGGGACCGCTCACGTAGAGGGGTCACGGCATATGGGCCCCAGCCAACAGACAGCGTCAGCGACGGATGTAGGCCTGGCATCAGACACTCCGCAATGTCCGAGCCGAAGGGGGAGGCGGAGGAGCTCGACAGGGTTCGCCAAGCGGGGAACACGACTGGAGAGAAGTATGCACGTATCCGGCCAGTGGCGGGAATGGCATTGCAAGCCGACACTTAGAGTGGGTACAACACGTCTACCGACTAGTGGATGCGAGTACACGTGAAGATACCGGCTCTACACGTAGGCTATAAAACCTAGCGAACGTGTTGGGTGTCGCCCAGCCCGCAGCTCTACAAATATCTGTCAGCGAGGCGCCATGAGCCAGCGCCCAGGAAGAGGCCACCCCTCTGGTGGAGTGGGCTCTCAACCCGAGCGGGCAAGGCACGCCCTGGGAATCATACGCCAAGGCGATGGCATCCACTATCCAGTGGGCCATCCTCTGCTTGGAGACAGCCTTTCCCTTCTGCTGGCCTCCGTAACAGATGAAGAGCTGATCTGAGGTCCTGAAGCTTCGCGTTCTATCCACGTAAACGCGCAGAGCGCGGACGGGACAGAGCAAAGCTAGGGCTGGGTCTGCCTCCTCCGAGGGCAGCGCTTGCAGGTTCACTACCTGATCTCTGAAGGGAGTGGTAGGAACCTTGGGCACATATCCAGGCCGGGGTCTCAGGATGACGTGAGAATCACCGGGCCCGAATTCTAGGCACGTTTCGTCGACCGAAAATGCATGCAGATCCCCTACCCTCTTCAGGGAAGCCAATGCAACCAGAAGAACCGCCTTAAGAGACATAAGTTTCAGGTCGACTGATTGCAAAGGTTCAAAGGGATGACCCCGGAGAGCTGTGAGAACCAGGGTCAAATCCCAAGAGGGTACGGAGGAAGGGCGAGGAGGATTGAGTCTCCTGGCCCCCCTCAGGAATCTGACGATCAGATCGTGTCTCCCCAGGGACTTACCCTCAACTGCATGGTGATGTGCGGCAATAGCGGCAACATACACCTTGAGGGTGGAGGGAGACAGCCTTCGCTCCAACCCATCTTGCAGAAAGGAAAGCACGGATCCGACCGAACATGATCGGGGGTCCTCTCGGCGAGAGGCGCACCATTCGACGAACAGGTTCCACTTCAACGCATAGAGATTCCTAGTGGAAGGAGCTCTAGCGGAAGTGATGGTGTCTACAACCGCTTGCGGGAGATCACTCAGAACCTCCGCATCCCGTCCAGGGACCACACGTGGAGGTTCCACAGATCGGGACGCGGGTGCCACAGGGTGCCCCGTCTCTGAGTCAGGGGGTCCTTCCTCAGAGGAATCGGCCAGGGAGATGCTGTCGCGAGGAGAATGAGGTCTGAGAACCAGGTCCGAGTGGGCCAGTACGGAACCACTAACAGAACCTGCTCCCCGTCCTCCCTGACCTTGCACATGAGTTGTGCGAGAAGGCTCACTGGGGGAGACGCATGTTTGCGCAGACCCGGGGGCCAGCTGTGTGCCAGGGCATCCGTGCCGAGCGTGCCGCCGGTCAGGGAATAAAACCACTGGCAGAGGGCAGTTTCCGGGGAGGCAAACAGGACTACCTGGGCCTCGCCGAAACGCTGCCAAATCAGCTGGACCGCCTGGGGGTGGAGCCGCCACTCGCCCGCAAGTAGATGCTGCCGTGACAGCTCGTCGGCTGCACGGTTGAGCACACCTGAGACACGAGTGGCCCGAAGGGACCTCAGAACCTTCTGACTCCACAACAAGAGATGGCGGGCGAGTTGCGACATGCGACGGAAGCGTAGACCACCTTGACGGTTGGTGTACGCAACTGCCGCAGTGCTTTGTGAGCGGACTAGAACGTGCTTGCCTGACAACAGCTTCCTGAAGCGGGCCAGCGCAAGACGAACCGCTAGCAACCCGAGGCAATTGGTATGCCAATGCAGCTGAGGCCCCGTCCAAAGACCTGTCACTGCATGCCCGTAGTACGTGGCTCCCCATCCCGTGGCAGAGACATCTGTGGAGACCACAGCGTGCCTGGACACTCGTTCGAGGGGTACTCCGGCCCGCAGGAACGAAGGGTCCAACCACCGGACAAGGGTGCGACGGCAGCTCGGTGTCGCGGGGACACGGAGCGTGCCGCACTGCCACGCCCATCTCGGGACCCGGCCGCGGAGCCAGTGTTGAAGCGGTCTCATATGAAGCAATCCGAGCAGCGTTACCGCGGCTGCAGATGCCATATGCCCCAGGAGCCTCTGAAAATCTTTCAGTGGAGCCGCTGTCCTGCGCTTGAGCGAGCTCAGGCAGTTCAACACCGACTGGACGCGCGCCTCGGTGAGACGCGCAGTCCGTGCGACCGAGTCTAGCTCGAGACCGAGACAAGAGATCCTCTACCCGGGGGCGAGTTTGCTCTTGTCCCAGTTGACCTGAAGACCCAACCGGCTGGGAGCTACAACCATGTCGGGTAGGACTTTGTACTGACATGCCCGACCCTCGAACGCAGACCGACCTAGGAAGGGTCTGTGTCGAGGCAGAATCGAGACATGAAAGTACGCGTCCTTCAGGTCCATTGCTGTAAACCAATCCTGGGGACGGTCCAGGATTGGCCGTAGCCCACCGCCCTTTTTTGGTACAATGAAGTAGGGGCTGTAAAACCCCGACTTCATATCGGCTGGAGGGACCGGCTTGATTGTATCCTTCGCCAGGAGGACAGCAATCTCCACCCGGAGAACAGGTGCACTGTCCAACGACACCGGAGTGAAGTGGACAGCCCTGAAGACCGGGGGACGCCGGGCGAACTGAATCGCATAGCCGAGTCTGATAGTACGAATGAGCCAACTGGACAGGCTGGGGAGCGTGATCCACGCTTCCAGACACTGAGCCAGCGGGACCAAAGGCACCACAGACGCACCGGGGGTGGGGCAGCAAGGCAGAGAGGGACCCGACCCGGACGGCCTGGGGGCGGCCCGGAGTGGGGTCGGACTCTGCGAGGCAGCAGTGTGCATGGGAGACAGCGCACGGGGCGCGGTCTGTACCAACACACTGCCACCTGCTGGCGAATGGGGAGGGAGCTGTCAGCGGCAAGGCGGAGCCTGGCACACTGGCAGACACCCCTTGTTGTGACCTGGAGTTTGAGGAAACTGCTCTTTTTGTGAAAAAGTGGGTACCGCTGGACTCCGGAGAGCCAGCGGCGGTGGACAGACAAACACAAATTCCCCCCGGCCCTCCTCCGGGGGTGGGAGAGATGGTGGAAAACTCTCCCGAAGAGCAAGATCCTTCCCCTCCAGGTTGCCCGTCTCAGTGCCGTGTCTTGCTCTTGCGTTTACCACCGGGCTTAGCGGAGACGGGCTGGGCACCACGCCCGCGACCGGCACCCTGCTGTCTGGCTGGTGTAGGCTGCTGCTTTGCCGTCTTAGCAGGGGCGGAGGACGATGCAGGCGGGCGCCCTCGGCGACGAGCGGGCTGAGGCTGAGCCACAGGCGGCTGGGTGGAGGCAGCAGCGGACCGCCGTGGCATGACGTGACTGATAGCCTCAGCCTGCTTCTGTGCAGCGGAGAACTGTTGGGCGAAGCTCTCCACCGCGTCGCCGAATAGGCCGACCGGGGACACGGGGGAATTTAGGAACCGCTGCTTGTCGGCATCCCGCATGTCCGCGAGGGTCAGCCAGAGGTGGCGCTGCTGGACTACCAAGGTAGACATCGCGTGACCAACAGCGCGTGCTGTCACCTTCGTTGCCCGGAGGGCAAGGTCAGTGGCAGCGCGCAGCTCCCCCAGCAGCTGTTGGTCAGGACCTTCCTGGGGCATCTCCGACAGCGCCTTTGCTTGGTGAACCTGCAAGAGGGCCATCGCGTGCAGGGCGGAGGCAGCCTGCCCACAGGAACTGTAAGCTTTCTCAGTCAGACCGGCTGAGAACTTACAGGCCCGGGACGGGAGACGCGGCTCACCACGCCAGCCAGTGGCTGTTGGACACAACTGCATCGCAACAGACCGCTCGACTGGCGGGATCCTCGCGTACCCCCTGGCTACCCCGCCGTCCAGGGAGGTGAAGGCGGACGGGGGCCAGGCCTGGTACGGGCACTATACGGTGTCTGCCAAGACCTGGTCACCTCATCATGCACCTCCGGGAAGAAAGGCATTGGGGCGGGACGCTGGGGCTGCCCAGCGCGACCCCCCCCAAGTACCAATCATCCAGCCGAGATGGGCCGGGACAGGGTGGAGGGTTCCACTCGAGCCCGACGCACAAGGCTGCCCGAGAGAGCACAGCCGAGAGTTCGGGATCCGACTCGGCCACCGCTACCGTCCCGGAGGGCGGCAGCGCGTCCGGATCTTCCTCCCCCGAATTCTCAAACTCGCCTTCCGACGCAGCGACCGACATCTGATCCTCCGCCGGCGCACCAAAGGTAACGGCTGGACAGTCCGAAGAGGGCCCAGCGGAAACCAACGGGCGAAAGATGGGTTGCAGTGCTGGCGAGGGGGCAGGGGCCCGAGGAGCGTTTCCGCTCGGCGGGGGAGCCCCGACCGTTATCCTCAGGCCGCCCTCCCTATACAGCGCCGTACCGTCCTTCCGGTTCCCAGGGCCGGAAAAAACGGTCGTACGCGGCATAGGAGAGGGGACTCCCGCTTCCTGAGACTTCAGGAAGGAGAGCCTCGACCTCAGCACTGCGATGGTCATGTTCCCGCAATGGGAACATGAACCATCCACAAAAGCTGCCTCAGCGTGCTAAACGCCCAAACACGAGATGCAGCGATTGTGCCCATCAGCAGGGACCAGGGAACGACCGCACCCAGTAACGCACAGACGAAATGACATACTGTCAGGGTTCGTCTGTAAAGCTCTTTTAGAAGGGGAAGTCAACTCACTCGTGCTGAAGCACCCAGGGAGCGACGCGATGTGCCAGGTACACCACTCCCTGACACACCGAGGAACCGGCCCAAATCGCTCACACACACACTCTTTGTGTTGCTGTGAAAACAGCAGTTTTAGAGCTTATAGCTCAGCTCCTCGGACACTCGCGACCTCGCTGAACGTGCCCTCTTCACCAGCACTGAAGCTCGCTGTAACCCTCTTCTTGAGGCAATGTTTTAATTCAAAAAACAAACGAAGAAAGGAGTCTTCAAACAGGACACCAGTAAATGGCTCCGAAGCGAAAGACAGAGTGCGATTGCATCCGCTTCCTATTTATATACACCTGTCGGGGGCGGTGCGCATTATGCAAATATCGCACGCCAATTCCATTGGCTTGTTTTAGTTTACACGAAGATGATAGGGCTCTCTAAGCGATATCCCAATTCGTCGGTCACTACTGACGTACGTCGAACGTGACCGACTGAAAGGGAACTAAATTTAAGGGTAAGATCAGGTACAACTAGCTCTTTAATGTAACAATTGCAGGTTATCCTCTTGTACAGTGCAGTTTTACACTTGGGACAATCAAAAAGCAAATAATACTTTAACCTGTCTCGCCTCAGAGGTCTTGACATCCTCTGAACTGTATTTAACAATTAAATTTGTTCAGTAGATATTTAATTCAAAATGTAAAATATTTTTACATTGTGTAATCAAAAAATAAAACATTTAAAAAGGAAACATTTATAAATGTTACAAAATATATCTCTTAAATAAATGCTGTTCTTTTTTTCGAATTTTCTATTCATCAACGAATGAAAAGAAAAACATACGAAGCAGCACAACCTTTTTCAACTGTAATAAGAAATATTAGAAGGATCATGTGACACTCAAGACTGGAGTCATTTGCCATTACAGGAATAAATTACATTTTAAAATATATTGGAATAGAAAACAATTACTTAAATTGCAAAACTATTTCACAATATTACCGTTTTTACTGTATTTTTGATCTAAGAAAATAAATGCAGCCTTGGTGAGCAAAAGAGACTTCTTTCAAAAACATTTTGAACTTTTGAACAATGGTGTACAGAGGAAGATGTTTCATTTTATCTTTTTTTTTTATTCATTCAACTCTGTTAACCAAGATATAAGAAAAATAAATTTTCTCTATATTTGTATCATAGCTCTTTAAAAGGGTTGATTTTTCTTCTTTGTTCTTTTCTTAGCACCAACATGGATCAGATATACTTTAATTATAATGAAAGAGTTTCATTGTTTCTAAAAGCTAGTCCTAAGAGTAAGAGAATTCTCCAAATACATTCTCTTTTCTTTATACCTTCCTGCTCTACTTACAGAGTTCTGGTAGTTCTTCAGCATCTCAGCTTTCGGTTTTAAGTAGTAGGCAGGCGGGACCGAGTTCTCATCCCGACAGTACCACTCCTCCAAGATCCGTGTGTCTAGTCCCGCCTCCACCGCCGCATCCAAGATCATCTCAAACTCGGCTGACTCCACCTCTCCTGGGACCCGAATGCTGCCATACTTCTCTCCAATGAGCCCCTGGGAAAGAGAGAGAGAGAGAGAGAAAAAAAACTGTATTTAGACCTCAATCACAGCATATCAAAGCAAAGTGTAAAAGCAGAAGTAAAAAAGAGAAAGATAGAAACACAAAGGTTTTCTCAAACTGCTCACAACCCTGGCTTTTTTTTTAAACTCAGAACTAAGGCCACTTATAACTGTGGGTAAATCAACAGTTCAACACTTATCATTTTGATGAATTGCACTGCTTATGGTTATGAATAACTTAAAGCTTTTGCGTTTGCATGCCAGTCACAATCTGTATTCTTATTTGCATATTATGAGATCAATAACATTGACTAGATGTTGTAAACTGGCCTCATAAATGCAAATAAGAATGTTAAACCAGGGTTTAAAGGTAAACAGTAAGAAATCTTGAAACCTGAATTCCCAGTATTAAGTATGAACAGTGTGAAACCATGGTTTAACAGTTTCAAATGTGAAAAGCTATAGACCCCTTAAAAGTTTGTAAACATTGCAACGTTTCCTGGTGGGCGGGGCTTAGCTGGAGGCAAAAAGAGACGCTGGACTCAATGTTGACAAGCGTAAGCTAGCATGTTTTAGGAGGGATTTATTAAACATAGATGCAGAAGAAGGTTCAGAACTGTCCGAATATGTACAGTCACTGACTCTGCGGGACCGTGACAGCCATTTTTGTAAATTAACTCAAGTTTTGGATGTTTCCTAGACAACATATGAATTACTTTCGGGTGGTTCGGGGAATTTTGTCAAGGCTTATTGTCTAATGTAACCTAACGCTGGGCTAACTATGATTATGGCTAGCAATGTGGATTATTTTAAGAGACCATTCAAAGGATGGCACACACATCCATCGCTGTATGTTTGTTTAACATTTAAGCTAGCTAGTGCGCTGAAAGTTGGCGACTTTTCACCTATAAAACAGAAACTTGCTGATTTGTACTAGATAAAACCAATACACCATTACATATGCATCGATTATTTTACCTGATATGAAGTGTGCACTGCAAACACAAGCATTATTTATGATCATCTACGTCCAGTCTGTACGGCGTATTGCATTCAACCACAATTATCTTTTTGATTTCTGTGAAGGAATGTCTGCCGGGATCTGGTAAAACTTTAGTTTTGAACCAAAAGTCCTGTTCCTTCTATTCTGGCAGCTAAAAACACAACAAGACGACATTTTAAAGTCAAAACCTCAAACTTTTAGCACGCCTGCTATGAGTTCTTATTTATGTTTTGCCTCCAGCTAGAGCGGTGACGTCACAGTGACGTAGGCGATTAAGGGGTCTATACGTCAAAATGATCAACTAACTCTCACAGAATAGATGGAGGTCGAAAGCAAAAGAAAAGAAAACAGACCACATGCCATTGAACAATACGTGTTTATAATGAGAGTAAAGGCTGTTAGTTTGAGAGCGTACCACTGCCAACCTTTCTTTCTTTAGTGAGCTATTTAGCTACTCCTGTGCAATTGTTGCCCGTGCCACTGAGATTAGCAAGCGAATTACATTTGACAGTGTCATTGTGTCCACAAGCCCATAAGCGCCAGTGGTAGAGCATTCAAATTGTGCTGGATAAGCCCATAGACTAATGATCTGGCCCTTCTTCAAAAGAATATACTTTTGAGACTTGGAGGAGATGTGAAATGGGTTGTGGGATATCATGGACTCTGATTAAAGAGGAATAGCAGAATCATAAAAATTCTTTGCCTTTGCTCGCATCTCTTCTGAAATTGCAGGTTTCCTACAGGAAAAAAATGTGACAGTGATGCTGTGAGATGATTTATGTGACAGCTAATTCAGTATTTCTAATGGCTACTGGGGTGAACTTTTAATGCTTTGCTTACTCGACCTTTACATCACTGAGCATCTTGCTCTCTAAGTCTGTTTCATTCTTCCTCAGCTCGTACATTCTCTCTTTTTTTGTCCCTCACATTCTTTCCAACTCATTCCTACACAAAGAAAGATACATTATTCCTGTGAACTTTATAGCTCCAGTGTTTAGAGTGCAGTACTGAGGAGTATCAGGACTCTGCCAACTAGATTAAGAGCCAAACTCTCTCTCGGCTTTTCCCTCTTCATACCTCTCTTGTAAGCAAAGGGGATATGATCAAAAAAGTCACTTTTCATAAATAATTGAACACTGCCGAAACCTTTTAAATTCGAAACCTTTTAAATTAAATACATTTGGCCAAGTGAGCTTATGAAACAGTCATAACTCAGTATTTTTCAGCTAAAACCACATTGTATCTGATGAAGTGTTGGATGTTACCATGTTATTACCATGTTATTACTATATTTTTATTAAAAAAGTTAAGGCATTGAAAGTTGAAATAAAAAAAATGACATGAACTACAGCAAACCCCTTTGATACAAGATGTTTTTTTCAATATTAATGAGAAATTTTATTTGAATATATCATTATATTAAATTATGAATCATGAAATTTACCAGAATCAGCTCCTTTGATTTAATTTCTTTGAACTTATAATTCATGACTGTTCCAAATTTATAAAAGGTACATATTTACATATTTATATTCAAATAAAATATAATAATTTTACTAGCATAAACTTATAAAACTTGCATAAAATTGTAAAAAGTAATAGCACACCTTTCCTCAAAAAGAAGCATAATTTAAGGTGTCATTTATGTGTGTAGCACATACCACTGATGACATCTATAAATATTAAAAACAACAAACTTTGTGAAGGCATTATTAATTTCATCTGATTGCCGTGAGTGGAAATATCATGTAATCGCACAATACCAGAGAATCGAAAAGATTCAGAGTTCCCTGAAAAGAAAAAAACATGGTATCATCCCGCTCAGACGTGTACGCTGTTACGCTGTTCAGCCTCCAGCAATTCTAAACATGTCAAAAAATCATTTGGTTCCAATTTCAGGCTACTCAATTTCATGAAATATCATCACATTGGAAAAACGAGCTATGCATTATGACCCAGTCTGAATGCATAGTTGAATCTTTTTGACCTGTAATAAACTTGTGCCATTTTTTTTTTTTTTGGGGACATCCATTTTTGTGAGGATTCTCTTCTACCAATCTCATCAATCCGGGGTTGTGAAAACAGCAGTATATAAAATATCAAAAAGAACATGGGTTGAAGGGTTGAGGGTGATGCTTTCTTATGACTTTCTTCTTCTTATTAATATCATGATGCTCCAATACAAAACCCGCAGGACATTCCAGCTGCTGTCTTTGTCAATGCCTCAGACAATGGATAACAGGGACAGAGAGACTGTGAATAACTGGTCAAACGAGTGTTAGGGTGTCACTGTGGAGATACGTTCCCTTGGCAATTGAGATGCACACACTCACACAAATACGTATTATACACACTGAGGATATACACTGTTATCTACACCTTTGGGAATTAAGAACAACAAGGTGTGCGTGTGTGTGTGTGAAAGTGAGAGAGAGAGAGAGAGAGAGAGAGAGAGAGAGAGAGAGAGAGAGAGAGAGAGAGTGTCAGTAAAATGACCCTTTAGTGTAATCTGTGTTGCCATGCCTCTTAGATTGTTTGCTTGGTCTGCTTATAGATAAGCCAGCGTTTTTCCTCAAGCCATGGTCAAAAGAGAGGATATTATATGCTTTAGCACCTTAACATTCAGTGCCAGTGGAAGTGGGTGCTCTGGACAGTATGCTGTGAGATACAATCCCTTGATACTGTGCCACACTTTGATGGCACATGAACAGGTACTAGAATAAACAGACACTTTGAAGTTGTATTCGGAGTATAGCACTTTCTTTTTATCATCCACTCCTTATGTTGTTCTGCGGCTCTGTTAGTGTCCTTCATCTCTCTTTATGCTTGTTTCATCCCTTCTGGCTCTTTCTGCCCATCCCTCTCTCTGTCTCGGTCTCTGCTCCAGGCTGTGTGACAGTGAGTTTCAGCGGCTGTCTCCTCTTGCAAGAGCTTTGATGTCTGTCTTATTGCTACTGTTCTAGGAAACCATAACCTCAGAGCAATGTGGGATGTGGAGAGTGTGGGGAGTTGTTCAGGATTAACTCATCTTCAAGGGATGTCAAGTTCATTGTTTAAGATTCCAAACAGCTTCAAAAAGAAAATGTTTTTCCTTTTAAGACTCAGGGCTCTACATGCCCAATGTACAATAAAATAAATCTCAATGAAAAGACAAGGGAGGTGCATGCAAGTTCCCAAAAATTGCTCAGGTATTTAATGTACACTATTGTTCAAAAGTTTGGGGTCAGTAAGATTTTTTAAATGGTTTTAAAAGGTCTCTTATGCCCAACAAGGCTGTATTTATTTGATCAAAAATACAGTTAAATCAGTAATATTGTGAAATATTATTATAATTTAAAATACATGTTTTCTATTTGAATACGTTTTAAACTGTATTTTTTCCTGTGATGGCAAAGCTGAATTTTCAGCATTACTCTAGGCTTCAGTTTCACTTGATCCTTCAGAAATCATTCTAATACACTGTAAAACCGAACAGTGAAATTAATTAAATTAAATGAGTTTGTTTCACTCAAATAATAATGAAAGTTCATTGTACTTAATAGGAAAAAGTTGCATGAACTGAAAATTTCATTGTAGTAAGCTGAACTTAATATGATTGAGTTGAGCTGCAACAGATTTCTAATTCCCAGCATGCTTTGCGTCAGACCATATAAATAACTGTTGAAATTAAGTGTTATTTTGTGTGTTTTTGCACAAGATTAACATATGGAGATATAAGTTAATGTTTAATGTTGTGTTATGTTGGGATTCAGGGGGGTTCTGTTATGTTAGTTTTGTAGGGTTACCACTGTGGTGAAGAGTAGAGCCTGTGGTTAGGTTGAGGATGAGCTGCAAAACATTTAAGACCACATATGTTGTTTTATTACATATATGCAAGTATGTAATGACTCTCTGATAATGTCTCTCTGATAGTTATAATAGCATGTGTTATTTGCTATGAAACATTTAACCAAGATCTGAATGTGATGTTTATGTAAATTAACTGTATGTAATTAACATTATGATGAGGTGGGAAAGGGATGCTGGTGACGGGATTGTTAGTGAGAGACACCGGTGCACAACACTGGCCTTGATCCGCTTCCATGGCTCTCAGCCCCGCCCCACTTGTCACAAAAATTAAGTTCTACCAACTTTAAAAAAATGAGTTAGTTTACTTAAATGTTTTGAGGTAATAAGTTTCCTCAAATGTTTTGAGTATTCTGAACTTATTGGGTTTTACAGTGTATACTGATATGGTGCTCAAGAAACATTTCTTATTATCAGTCCCTGCTGGATTTTGGGATTCTGCTATCAGGTATGACCAATTAAATGCATCCTTGCTGAATAAAAGTATTATATTCTTAAAAAAAAAAAAAAAATTCAAACTCAAAATGAATGTGTGCAGATGTTTGTAGATATAATGTTCTTGAAAATATATATTTTTTGTTTAAATGCTACCAGTTTTAGCAGCCCTATAGTCTGTTTCCATATTAATCTGAGTGTTTCTCTCAATCTCCCTCTCTCTCTTACGTTTTTACCCATCTCTGCCTGTCACATTTAAATTAAACTATTCCAATCTGCATAGAGACCTTCTCTGGAGACACACCAGCACATGCAGCCTAGAACTGTCAGCTGCAAACCCGCTCACATTCGCTCTCTCTGTCTGATCAAAGCCTTTTTGTCTCCAAAATAGACCCAAATACATGCATCTCCATGCAGTGACACTAAACAACATCACTGAACTTCACTGAGGAAATCCCACATATAGATCAAACGCTTACAGAGCTCCAAATGTGTCAGGGTTTACTTGTACTTGCACTACAAACCATGAGGTCTAAGGGGAACAGGCTTTGAACAAGTCTGCTTTGGGCCATCCAATGGGGTTTAAGGGAGAAGACATTTTTTTTCTCTAAAAACTGACCTTTATTCTTTCTCTTGTGAGATAATGAAGTGCTCTTTGGGAAAAGGCAGCACAGTTTCTAGGAAACCTCTGAATAACTACTAAAAGTGCACGAGTCAGAAAGACTAGCCATATGTCTCTTTGGCAAAGGAGATGAGTTTAGCTAATTTTAACTAGACCACTGAGAAAAGTGGCCTGGATCTTGCCGGGTCTACTTAAAGGTGAAGTGTGTGACTTTTCAACGTAGCATACTTTCAAATTAATATGTAGCACATACAGCTAAAATAAGCCATTTGGAAGTGAAAACGTGGCTTTGTAGTGAATTCAATAGAGATGTAGACTCGCAAATCATTTGAAATGATATATGTAATTAACTGACATTAGGATTGACTTGCACTCTAAATTAGAGACTCATGAACACCACAAGTTTTTAGGTCAGTATAAATGTAAAATGCACACAACTGTTCAATTTTTGAAAATAAATATTTTTATTCGGCAAGGATGCATTAAGCTGATCAAAAATGTCAGCCAAGACTTTTACATTGTTAGTATTAGAGTTGTATTTCAAATAAATGCTGTTCCTTTAAAGGTGCAATATGTAAGATTTCTGTCTGCAAGAGGTCACTAGAGGCCTATTCAAAACAAAGGCGTAGCTTGATGACAGCAAGTTTGAGCGTGGAATCTTGGGACATGTGGTCTTCACATGACAGCCGGTGGAAACAATCGGGATAGGACTCAGGAAGAAATAATGTTCATGGATGTGATTATTAACGTTACTGTAGTATGAAGCAAGCAGGACCGAGTGTTGTGGGAGCTGAACGAGGCTGCTGGAGCGATAACGTTACTCTGTGCGTTCGCTCGGTGGCTGCTGTGAGACACTTGTTTGAGACACACTGCAGTGAGATAGATCAATTTTAGAATATCATATTAAATGCTGGATGGCTTGCGTTGATAAATGGCATGCAATTAATATTAAAATTTGTATGTCATATTGTATGATGGAGAAAATACTGTATTACTGTTACAAAAATAAAGCTGCATCTGATTATGATATGTTAGCTACTTGACAAAATAGTGTTTTTCTCTGAGGCATGGTAAAGCATGGTACTCGCAAAAAAAAAAAAAAAAAAAAAAATCAAGAAAATTAACTAAAGTGTTGAGCTATATAACAACAATTAGCTTTCTGTCTATAAACATAACCAAGCAGTTGTTCCCTTGCCTATTAAAACATGTAATATATTAAAGTGTCTTTGGTGTTTCCATGATTTCTACAAAATAAAACCGGAAACCGAGGGTAACATGGGTATGACGCAATTGACAGGCGACTCCTCACACGTCCCGGAGCCTTGGTTAAAATTGCAATGTTCTCACAATTTACAAATAGTTGGAAACATTTGGGATATTGTAAGTACTCAAGTGAACAAAATATATAACACTGGCCTAGTGGTTTTTGGATATTTTACTGCAAAAATATTACATATTGCACCTTTAAAACTTTCTATTTATCAAAGAAAACTGAAAAAATGTTTCAGGGTTTTCACAAAAAAACATTAAGCAGCACAACTGTTTTCAACATTGATAAAAATAATGTTAGAATAATTTCTGAACGTTCATGTGATGCTGAAGACTAGAGTAATGGCTGCTGAAAATACAGATTTACCATCACAGGAAATAAATTACATTTTAAATTATTTTCAAATAGAAAACATTTATTTTAAATTATAATAATATTACTGATTCTACTGTATTTTTGATCAAATACACCTAAATCTTTGACCTAAATCCCAAACTTTTGAATGGTAGCGTACATGAAATATCTGAGCAATTTTTGGGAACTTACATGACCCTGCCATGTATTTTCATTGTGATTCATTTCACTGTACATTTGCATTTAGAGCCCTGAGTCTCAAAAAGAATATATACAAATAGAAATAAATATATTTTAAATTATAATAATTTCACGATATATATATATATATATATATATATATATATATATATATATATATATATATATATATATATATATATCTTAATAATATATCTTATTCTTATAATCTTGTATCTTATTCTTATAATGAAATATCACATCTTTAAAAAAATATATGAAATGAACTGTCTGCAACAGGGTTTGATAAACTAAACTGCAGCATATATAAAAGTATTAAAAATAGAACATGCTGTCATGGAAAACTATGAAAACAGTAATTTTATTAGTACATCACTATTTTATGTGACAGAAAAAGGAGTGATTTGAATAATGCTGCAGAACCTGGCAGCTAATGCTAATGCAGAAAAGAGAAAGGCTAAGAGTAGTCTCTGCCCAACATGGATGGAGGTCATACACTTCATATAATTTCCAAAGAGAGAAAGAGATTGAGAGAGTGAGAGAACGAGAGAGAGAGAGGTGAGGAGGAGAGGACAGAGAGGAGGATTAAGAGAAAGAGTAGACACACAAATCAGAATAAAGGTAGAAGTGAAATTAACACTAGAGCACTGAATGTAGAGGTGAAGGTGGGGGACAGATGGAGATGTGAAGTGGAACAGAGAAACGGAGATCGAAACCTCTCGAAGGATAAGAGCGAGAGAGAAGAGATGGTTGAGAAGACAATTAAAGAGTGGTTAAAGGTGAAAGAGGGTCAGGAATTTAATGAGAAAGTTTGGTTTGGGAAATAAAGCTGGTTGAAAAATATCCAAAGAATGTAAGCAAACTAGATTTTTAAAAAAAGCATTGCTGCCACAATGCTAGCACTGGCATAGCACTTAAATGCAGTTGCAAAGAAAATAAAAAAATGCAGTTGCTAAAGTGTTCTGCTAAGGTGTTCAGATGTTTTAACCCTCTGGAGTCTGAGGCTGATTTGGGGCCTGGAGAAGTTTTGACATGCTCTGACATTTGTGCTTTTTTCAGTTGTTCATAAACATATAAATGACAAAAGTGTCATTACACTGTATTCAGCACAAACTAGGCTACAATAATATGTGAGGAACATGTATGTACATGTTTGTGTTTTTGAAGGAATAATGTTTATGCGTGGTTACTGAAAAAAACAAAAAACTTAAGTCACTGAAATAAGGCCAAAATAAGTATATTAAATCTGTGTTCACAAGACTTTTGGGTATTGGAGGTTGTAGACTAGAGTTTTTGCTTCAAAATTATGTAAAAATTATGCTGCCTACTCCTTCATATAAAACAATATATTGATTTAGTTTTTGTAAGACACTTTTTGCCAAGAAACACAGTATGCATGGAGGCGTGAATCACCACTGAAAAATGGGCCATTCTCACCTGAGAAGACAAAAGAATTGGATAGTAATGAGCTGAAATGACTTGCATATTAATGCGGCATTTCAGTCAGGTAGGCTGTGAAAAAAACCTTCTGTGATGTCTCAAGCTCATCATGATATATGAAACATACAGAAAAATATTATTACAATATAAAGTAATGGTTTTATATTATACTTTAAAATATAATGTATTTCTGTGATGCAAAGAGTCTGAATATAGGCTTTTAGTTTAAAAGCATGCACATTTGGAGAAATATTGGATTCTCATATGCTTATGTCAATTTTCTATACAGAGAAGTTATATTTATTTAATATTCATTGTCATTACTATGAGCGCTGGTGTTTTCAATTCATCCTTGAAGTCGGAGGGCGCTCTCTGTGCATTTTTAGTCCACAAATTCATCTAAAAGAAGAAGAGGCTATTCCATGAATGGAGTTTCCAATTCATACTGCAGCCGGAGGGCGCTAAAGAAACAAAAACTCATCTAAAATTCATCTGTAGAAGAAAAGAAAACAGGAACTAACTGCATGTCTTCTAGAGCTCCTTAACCATGACTTTTACATCCAGATAAACACTTTTCAAGACAATAAATACACGATTGAGACGATGAATGCATGTATTGCCTCTGAATTTGCGTCTGAATAGCGCTGGCTCCGTGGGCGTGGCTGCATTAGCAGATAATGAGCTGAATCACGGACTTCTGACATGGCTCCTTTTCATACAGATTACATAAACACAGAAGGTTTGTTTTCGATTTGACTTAAATGATTTAAAACCTGACATCTTAATGTTTTTTTAGACATAAGTTTAACTTTTCTGTGATTAGTATTCACTAAGTTACAGTTCATTTTCTGAGAACTATCAGATTGGACTTCGTTCAGAGGGAGAGGAGAAATCACGCATCATGTTAGTTTTCTTTATTTTACAAAAAGCACAACATTGTGTTTTTACTCTGAGTGTATACAAATAAAAGAAGATATTCTATAGTTTCAATTGATATATTACTTATGTCTCTATGACAAAAAAATGACGGAGTATTTTAAGTCTGTTTTGCTGCAATGTGAAAAAAAAGAGTGTTAAACATGCATGGTTGGTTTTTAAGCTGTATGGTTGCTAAAGGTATTCTGGGTGTAAATTGTAGCTGCTCTCTTTATCCTTTTCAATTCCTTTTTATTCCTTTTATTTGATTTTATTCCTTTCCGAAGGAGAAACGTGGGTTCATTCATTCAGTAGTACTTCCATGAAAAATTATGTAGACTGTGAAAAAACAAAGGTGCAGTCACATTTACTGTTGTTTATTTCAACACTGTTGTTCGATTCCAAATGATCTGGAATTTTGCATGAGGGTGAAATGTGTTCTGCTAAGGTGTTCAGGAGTTTTTAGCACCACCTGTAAGCTTTTTTTTCTCTTTGGGAGACCCATTTCACTATACCAAATTCGTATTTCTGTACCCCCGCTGTATTATAGAATTTGCTGGTAGTGGTATTTGTGAATAAACTTTAAACTTGCTTTATGGTTGCTAGGAAGAAAAGTGTGAAAATCAATTAAAATTCAATAAAAAAACTTAGAAGCCATATTTTTCAAAGTTTTAGCATTGGTGTAATAACATCTTGGTTCCTATTGTAACTCCCGTTCCCTGATGGAGGGAACGAAGACGTTGTGTCAAAATACTGACACTAAGGGTCGCTCTTGGGAGCCCCAAACACCTCTGATGTTTTCACAAAAGGACATTGGGAAGTGGACAGGTGAAATTTGCATGCTCAGCCACTCCCCAGACACCCAGGTATAAAAGAGTAAAGTCTGCCTTATACCCAGACATCCGGGTCTAAAGGCATGTTTCACTCATTTGTGCCGAGGAGCCGCGTCTCAACTACATCAGTGGCAGTTCAGAGTTGTAGCAAGAGGGACACAATGTCTTCGTTCCCTCCATCAGAGAAGGAGGGTTACAATAGCAACCAAGATGTTTCCTATCTGTCTGTCTCTTTGACTTTGTGTCAAAACACCAACACTAGGCCCCTATAGTAAATGCCACAACTAACTGAACTTCATTACGAGCCACAGTGACTGGCGGCAGAGCAGAGCTCTGTCCAGGGGAAGACACGGGGTTCACCACAAGGGAAAGTATACCATGGAGGAATATACATATGGGACCACCGCAGGGAGTCAACACATATGGAGCACCTAACCCAAACGTGAGGGCTCACCCAAAAAGGGCCTACCACAAGTAATGGGTCTGGTAGTGAGTTCCTCTGTCGAACTCACTACCGGATATGTGCTTAATGATGGAAACAAGTAGTCTGGGGGTTCGCCAACAATGGGAAACTCGCCTGGACATGAAAGTGCACGTTATCACCTTGGAGAGGGAAAGGCATTGAACGCAAGCACTACACCCTGCCAGTCATCTGAGTTCAACTGTTGGTACTGAAAACCCGACATAAAACCAGTTCCATATGGAGAATATAGAATCTTGCGAAGGTATTGGGTGTAGCCCAGCCTGCAGCTTTGCAGATGTATGCTAATGAGGCACCATTCGCCAAAGCTGAAGAGGCTGCAATGCCCCAAGTGGAGTGAGCCCTCACTCCCAAGGGACATGGTGAGCCTTGAACCTGGTAAGTCAGGAGAATGGCATCCACAATCCACAAACTACTGGGCTATTCTTTGTTTGGAGACATCCTTCCCCTTCTGCCGATCTCTAAAGCAGACGAAGAGCTGTTCAGATCATCTGAAACTCTATGCAAGCCACATATATGTGCAAAGCACATACTGGGCACAACAGAGTAAGGGGCTGTGTCTCTCTCAACAGGAGGGATCGCAGGTTCACCACTTCAACCCTGAAAGGGGTAGTAGGAACTTTAGGCACCTTAGGTCTCAGGACCATGTGAGAGTCTGCCGGCCTGAATTCTTGGCACATTTCATAGTGGAGAGGGCTTATAGGTGCCTCACCGTCTTGACGGAGGTGAGCACAGTCAGAAGGGCCATCTTCATAGAGAGGGCACTGAGCTTGACTGACTGTAAAGGCTCAAACGGATCTCTCTGTAGGGCCTGGAAAACCACAAGGAGATCCCAAGAGGGGATGAGGTACGGTCTCAGAGGATTTAACCTCCGCACACCTCTCAGGAACCTGATAATCAGGTTGTGCTTCCCTAATGATCTATCATCCACAGTGTCATGATTTCCTGCTATTGTAGGCAAGTGCCTCTCCAGGCCTTTTTGGAGGAAGGAAAGTACTGACCTAATGCCACATCTCCATGGGTCTACCCCTCGGGAAGTACACCAAATAACTTACAAGTGCCACTTCACGGCTGGTAGAGGGGGCTCTAGCCTGAGTGATTTTCTCTATCACAGCCGGTTGTAGTCCCCTGAATTCCTATACCATCATGGGATGGAGTCTCCACTCTACTCACAGTGCAACCTGTCACTTGGAATGTAAGTGGCTTGCAGGGACTTCAGTTGCTGCTGACTCCAGAAGAATAGGCAGGCGAGTTGTGACGTGACAAGAGTGGATACTGCCCTGGTGGTTTGTATATGCCACTGTCGCTGTGTTGTCTGTCTGGACCAACATGTGCTTGCTCTGGATCGAGGGTCGAAACCTCCTCAGGGCTAGCTGCACAGCCAACAACTCAAGGTAGCTGATGTGCCAGTGCAGTTGGGACCCCATCCAGGACCCTGAAGCTGCATCCCTGTTGCATAAGGTGCATAAGGTACAACGCATCTGGACACTTGTTCTAAGAGAACTCCTGCCGACAGAAATGAAAGGTCCATCCAGGGCATCCATGTGTATCGCAGCACCATGCCCATCTCGAGACTCGGGCATGAAAAACAGCATCGCTCTTGCCTCATACTGAGGTGAAGAGAATGTCATTGTATTTGGGAGGGTGCCTAGTGAATTGGATCGCGTAGCCGAGCCGAATTGTCCCGAGAAGCCAACGTGACAAGTTGGAAAGTGCTAGCCATGCGTCAAAACTCTGTATTAGCAGCACTAAAGGAACCATGTCTGGCATACCCATGGCGGGAATCTCGCGGCATTGTGGATTCACCATGCTGGGAGTCCAGCTTTTACAGGTGGCTGCCCTCGACAAGTGAACACAGTTACTGCATCTTCTCTGGATTGAAACTCTTGTGCAGATCTCTCAATGCTTTGGCTTGGTAGACTTGCAGGATCACCACATAGCGTGCAGGGCAGAGGCGGCCTGGCCAGTGACGTTGAAAGCCTTCACCGTGAGCGCTCAGATGAGTCTTCGGCCTCTAAAGGCGCAAGCCCACCCTCCGATGCTGCAAATGACAGCTCATCCTCTTCGCAAGCCCCCATTGAGAAATTAAGCTCACCCTGGGGCAAGCTGACCATGCATTTGAAATGCATGTTAAAACCAGGTGGAAAAAAGACCTTAGTGAGCATCACTAATGTAAAGTGTAAGATAGCATGCATGTGTATGCATAAGGGAGGCAAAGAGAGAAAGAAAGGACACAATTAGAATTGTTCCCTGTTCTGCAGCTCTCACACACACTTCACCTCACACTTAACATTACCACACACACATATTCTGCCTCACCTCAAACATTGCTCTCTGACTCCAATTAGATCCCAATCCTCTTGCCCAGATTGCTCATTTACATTTTAATAATTTAAAATCAATCTCTCTCCACACCTGAGAACTGATTCTGAACCCCCAGCGTGCATACACACACACACACACACACACACATACACACACACACACACACACACACACACACACACGTGTGTGTGGTCATGTGTGAATGTATATTCCTTATAAATCCACTCATCTGTTAGTAACCCACCTGGTGCTCTGGAATGTGTGTGTGTGTGTGCGCGCTTCACTTATTCTGCATGATTTCTCATCTCCAGCAACATCAGCCATTAACCCAGGCCCTTCATCATGCCATGCTGTGAGATTTGAAAGTCATTTTGCTGTGTGTGTGTGTGTGTGTGTGTGTGTTTAAGAAGGATGGCGAGCAAGTTACAGAAGCACAATGAGCTCCATCCTGTGAGTGAACTCAAGTGCTTCGCTCCCATATGGGTGTTATACGAGGTCTCTCCCTCAGCTCCTCTCTATCACTGACTAGAGAGACATCATTCCCAACTCAACCCACAAACAAGAACATAACACCAGCCAAAATCTGCTTTACTGCCGCTCTAAGATTTAAAAGCACTCTGTACTCTATGTCATGTGCTGTGCTGCAGTTATATGTTTCTGAGGACTGATGAGTGAGGTACGTACGGTTATAAGGGAGTTGCCTTACACATAGTTTTACTATCCCTATATTCGACTAGAAAGTCTGACGTTAAAAATCTGACAGTTATGAAATCACTGGATTATTTACATAATCAATTGTCAATCACAATATGGGTTTTTCCTCTTTCTTAAGCTGTCTTTACACTGCAAAAGGTGGCACACTAGACACAGAAGCTGCCTGCATCTATTTATCAATTTATCCAACTATACTGCATATTACTATTAGTTGGCAACCAATATGGATTTTATTGATGGTCGACAACGATATCTTATAGAGCAGGGTGGCCGACAGCCGATATAAAGTTTATATATCTGATTTCACACTATTTAATTTAAAGACAATAAATATCACATCCATAAGCATTAAACTAAAATTGCTACCATTAAATTTGTATATATAAAATAACCAAACATTATTAATTTGAAAATGATTCAATTTGAAAAAAAAAAATAATAATTTGCACATGATAAAAAAAAGTCTGTAAATTTTTACTTTGGATAGCTTCTTCTTGATTTTGTAGTATTATAGAATTTTTATGACTAAAGATTTTGTTAAAAACATGAATAAAATCAAAGTAAAGGCTGTAACCAACAGTGCACTCAGTTATCCAGTAAGTCTGTGCGCACTGGGGATCATATTTTCTCAAATAAATACCAGGAAATGCTAATTATACATACTGCAGTGTTTCTTGAAAAAGTGGGTTGCAAGACCGTTCAGAGTGGGTCACGGAGTGTGTAGTCAAAGAAACGACAACAACAACAGCAACAACAACAAAATCTTAATGTTTTTCTGATGTAACACTTTGAAACAAAGATTTTGAAAGATATGCATGAAAGCTGTTGTTGGACTTGAGTGTCCAGCTCTTGACTCTTCTGCAAAGACTTTGCTCTTCTGAGACAGAACATGTTTTTTTTTCCATTCCACTGTGCTACTTTTCCATTATTTTTCTATTTAAAACGCATTAGACGGATGTGTTTGAATGATACAGTATCTGCTGTCAGATGAGATGATGAGGCTATGTCAGTGTGATTATTCGAATGTTATTTTCCTAAATTGTTATGGCCGGTTTACGCAGAATGCGTTTTTGCAGTTTAAATTACGAGCATGCAGCATCGTAGTTATGTTGTCAATTATCAAAAGTACCAATAAATTACGCAAGTGGTACATTGTGTGTTAGCTGGGAAGGATTTGCATGCTGGTATGATGTTCGTTCTATTCATCAGGATGAGTGTCTAGTTTAGGACTGCTATTTAATAGCCTTAACTTAAATATTAGTGAAATTCTTAGTTGCATGTATGTTAAGTAAAATTGGATGGTTCTTATGTTTGTGTTAAGCATTAAAAGTTTGGGTCACGGCTTAATGAGCATGGGAAAATGTGAGTCCCATGGCCAATCCAGTTGAGAACCACTGACATACAGTACACAAGTGGATATGACATTAATATAATATAGCAGCCAACTGGATATAGCACAGTTTGAATTAAGGATTTAAAGTTTGTTGTTTGTGCATGTGCATTGACAGCAGAACTCCAGTTTACACGGACAAACTGTAATGCACAGAGAACATAAGTTTTTATGCTACAATGCATCTAACAGTATTTGCCAGAGTTTGCAAGATTTTTGGAAATAGATATTTATTAGATATCCAAAGCCTCATTTAAATGATATAAATGCACAATTGTTGAATGCCAAAAGTACATGAAAAAAAGTATTATAGCATTTACCTTTCAATTATCAGACAAAGCTGTTAAACAATTACATTAAGTTAATGAAGATGGAGATGGTTGCCCATGTGTGTCTGTTGAAGTTGTTAGTGATGTCAAAATAAAAGTCCCACTTTTATTCCCATCTTTCAAACAGAAAAACTGATAATTACAGCAATGCTGATAATTAAAAAATACCAAATATTTCAGTGTCTCTCTGTATTTGGGATTGACAACATAAAGTTGCTGGTTAAGGGTTTGATGAAATGTCATATATACCCACAACAAAGCATGGACCGGCTGAAGTCTTCAGACATTCTTCGAGTAGTTTCATCCGTAGTCTCTGCAGCTCCGGACTATCCCACTCCTCTGGATCAATGCCCCAGTAGAGGTCCACCACCTGGAAATCACACATACACAGATATTTAAAACATCAAGATTTAGCCACTGAATCATTACACACTTTTCACACCATCTAAACCTTACACACACAAGTTCTGATGCAACTTCAATGCAAAATCATTTTAATTAAATTAATTCCAACATGACTTTCTTTATTGAACTCAAAAAGCAAAGTTTGGCAGAATGTTTTGTCTACTCTTTTCTTTACAAAGAAAAAAAAATGGGCATAGATTTCAGAGAGTAACTCTGAGAATAACATTTTAGTAGACCTATATATCAACACTCTTAACTAAAGCCTAATTCTTTTTTATTACCAAGTAAGAAAGATCTGGGGAGTAATGAATTCCTGGGAGAGTATGAATTTCCACACTCTTTCAGCACACATTAGCACTTTAAATGGAACCACAGGGAGAAGAATGAGGGAAGAGAAAGAGAGAGACAGAAAGGAAGGGAAGAGAGTAACGTAACAAGAAGAGCAATGCTGAGAATGTGTTCCTGCAGTCAGCTAAACGCTGCTCTCATGCTGGGACACATTTCACTGCTTACTGCTCACAATTAAGAGCAGCTAATAATTCTGAGTGTGTGTCTTTCAAGAACCTCACACAAAGCCATTCAAAAGGGTTATCATTTATACTGATTATTATGAAGAACAATATGGCTGCCATATTCTTTTGATTGAATTAGTTGAACTGTCATTTCTCCACATACACCAATGAGCCAAAACATTATGACCACCTGCCTAATATGCTGTTGGTCCTCCACCTGCGGCCAAAACAGTGCAGACCCAGTGAGGCATGGACTCTACAAGACCCCTGAAGTTGTCCTGTGGTATCTGGCACCAAGACATTAGCAGCAGATCCTTCAAGTCCTATAGGTTGCAAGGTGGAGCTGCCATAGATCGAACTTGTTGATCCAACACATCCCACAGATGCTCAATTGGATTGAAATCTAGGGAATTTGGAGGCCAGGGCAACACCTTCAACTCTTCATCATGTTCCTCAAACCATTCCTCAACAATGTGTGCAGTGTGACAGGGTGCATTATCCTGCTGAAAGAGGCCACTTCCACCAGGGAACAACACTGCCATGAAGGGGTGTGCCTGGTCTGCAACAATGTTTAGGTATAGGAGGCACATGTCAAATTTATGTCCATTTGAACAGCTGGATCCAGTGTTTCCCAGCTGAACATCGCCCAGAGTATCATACTCCCTCTACTGGCTTGTCGGCGTCCCATAGTGCATCCTGGTGCCATCACATCACAGTGCCAGTCCAGTTCTGATGCTCGCGTGCCCATTGCAGGCACTTTCGACGATGGACAGGAGTCATTGTAGGCACTCATACACAGCAGAGCGCAATGCAAAGTATGTTGTGACACATTCCTCCCATAACCATCATTAAAATTTTGTGTGACACAGTAGACCTTTTGTTGGCTCAGACCAGACTGGATAGCCTTTGTTGCCCTCATGTATCGATGAGCCTTGGGCCCCAACACCCTGTCGTCAGTTTGGTGTTTGTCCCTCCTTGAACCACTGCTGGCAAATTCTCACCACTGCTGACCGGAAGTAACCCGTAAGCCTTGCCATTTCAGAGATACTCTGACCCAGTTGCCTTGTCATAACAATTTGGCCCTTGTCAAAGTCCTTCCTGCCCATTTCTCCTGCATCCAACATGCTGATTATGACAACTGATTGTTTGCTTACCATCTATCTACGCAGAGTTTCATAAGTGGCCTTATTAGGAGATGATCAACAATATTCGCTTCACCTCAGACTGCTCATAATGTTTTGGCTCATCAGCGTATACTGTACTCACCTACTCTACAAACCAGGATAGAAGCACATCTTAAGGGGGATTTCACACCTCATTATTCATATTTGTGGCAAGGTTGAGAGCCGTGAGGCCGGTGGAATGAATGCTACACAGCACACTGGTCTCAGGATTCACGGAGGAGCTCCGGAAGAAAGAGTGATGACAATGGAGGGAGAGAGAGGGAACCACAGATGTGTGCCATTTATTTTGTTGATTCTTTTATCTTAATGTGCGACAGTTATTTTGTTTTCTATTTTGAATTTTATTTTCTGATTAAAATTTATGGTAAAGTTCAGTTGGCTCCCACCTCCTCCTTCCCCACATTATAAACAGTGTTACAATATTACAGAAAATTGATAAAATTGGTAATAGGTATGCCAAAAAAGTAGAGAAACTCCTTTTTTTCAGTTTAACCACCCCATGTCATATTAATAATGAACAAAGTGATTTTGGATGCACCTTTGATTTCAGTTATTGTTTGATGTTTAAGTCAATATCCAGACAGAATTTTCATTAACATATTTATTAGGGCTGCACGATTTATCGCACAACACGAAAAATAACATTGTACTTAAACACGATTATCGCTTAAACGCAATTCTTAGTACGATTATGAAATTGCAAAGGCTGCAATTATTTTTTTATGCGCAGCTTGTCAATGAAGTATGGCTCCAAATGCTAATCCATATGAAAGCACTACGAGTTTGAATCACTTATAATGTACATTTGAAAAAGCAACATGCGTCAGACATCTTTCCAGACATGAGAAGCATTTATTAACATCTTGTCCAACAAAAGACAACATTTAATAACATTTTTACTCCAAACTAACTTCATAACAACAGTTGAGTGTCCTTCTGTGAGATGATGAGGCTTCTTACACAGAATAAGGCAGTCCTGTGTTTATTAGTCATGTTTAATCAATCAAAACGTTTCAATCTTCTGTTTATTCAGCTACAGCGATATGACGCATGTTATCTTCTTCTGCGACAGTTCATATTTGGAGTTTCTGCGCAAGCGCGCCCTCTGGCTTTCAAATGGAGAAGCATTTACTACTGATCAAAGAGATGTACAGCTCAGACAAGCTGCACATAAAATAATCGAAGCCTTTGCCAAACCGTGTGAGGTTTAATTGCGATAAATTGTGTAGCCCTAATATTTATGGTACACTACAGTTAAAAAATGTAGGTTAAATAAGATATTTTATTGAAACAAAATTATCTATTTTTTATGCAGCAAGGATAGAGCACAATTGTTTTCATCATTTGTTAATAACATGGAAAGTTCATGGAGCACCAAATCAGCATGTTTAGAATGATTTCTGAAGGATCATGTGACACTGAAAGTCTTTCCATCACAGGAATAGGCAACATTACATTTTAAAATATATTAAATTAGAAAACATTTCTGTTAAATTGTAATAATATTTTACTATTTTTACTGTAGATCTGATAAAATAAATGCAGCCTTGGTGAGCATAAGGGTAGGGACACACCAAACAGACGCCAAAGAACTAGCACTGATAAAAGCCAACTGTGTTGTCTCCTCGCGTCATGTTGAATCGGCCCAAAAAACCTGATGGCGTCTGACAAGAGCCAACGGTGCAGAAAACTTAGTCAGCCGACGCTTAAAAACAGTCCGACGACGTTGCCCGTCGACCGATCGTTGGCTTGTTGTGTCCCGGGCATAAGATTAAAAAGTCTTACCAACCCCAAACTTTTAAACGGTAGTTTATTAATTGTATTTGTACTGTGAAATTGGTAGTTATTTATTGTCCAATTTTATAGAAACCAGCAGATTGTATAATACATTATATCATGACTGAGACTAATTTGCAGTAGTGGTTGGGCAGAAAAGTACAGAGCCCCGCACATGACATGCAGGGAAAAAAAAATATTGTGGCCACAAATTAAGAATTCGTTCCAATATATTCAGCTGTTTTTTCCCCAATGTACATGTAGAAGCACAAATTATCTGCTTAAAATACACAAACTCAGATACATACACATAAACATACTTTTACAACCACACACCAAAAGCGGTATGTGCACGAATGGCAAAACGATAGAGGAACAAGAGATCGAGAGAGAAAAATGGCTCCTGTCTTTGTGTGTGTATGTGGTAATGGACTTAATGAAGAGAGACAGGACATTTCCTCAGCACCAGTATGGCAGGACACAGGAATATCCCTGGACACATTTGTCAGAATCAGTGTCACTGGCGCAGATAATTCAAACGGCAAACACGCTGCAGGGGGAATCTCTCCCCACTGCACGCATGCAAAGTGAGCGAGTCTGTGCTGAAGGACTCCGTAATCTAGTATGTGTTTCTGTGTGTGTTGATCACGTCTGTTCAATGTGTGAGTATGAGTGTGATTAGTTTAATTTGATGTTGATTTAATGTGTCTATGCTGGTCACGTCTTTCTCTTTCTCACAATCTCAAGCAAGTCCAATAAAATTCTGATGTCATTCACAGTGAGGTAGCTCTTTAGGACCCCAAACACATTTCTTTTGCTCGGCTGGCAAAAACCAAGCCACTGTGAGCCCTGCCTTCCTCCCAGACTTCATTTAACAAATACAATCATGGCTTCCATCCAAGAGCACATAAAGCACAAGAGACTCCCTACATAATGTGAGCTCTACACTCAAGCTCTCTATGCTAATCAAACTTCTAAGAAGAGAGAAATACTTCATATGAAAAATGTCTCACTTGTGTAAGTATACATTATAATGTGAAAGGGAAAATCCATGCCAAATTTTTTTCCTCGCTGTCATGAAAAATGCATTGGTAATACTTTACAATAAAGTTATATTTGTTAACATTATTAGTTCATGATCTAATGGATTAACTAATGAACATTTTTTTGCAGCATTTACTACAGTAAAAACAAAAAATGTTGAAAAAATGTAGATAATGCATTCAGATTTGTAAGTTAGGATTTGTAACTCCTAAGTAACACTACTTGATTTTGTCGATTTGAATTTGTTTATTCAATGTAAAATGCCTCGTTGGCCAATAAATTTGTGAAGGCAACTACAGGTTTCTTGTTTCTCTAGCAAATTTTCAATTAATAAAAAACTGAGCTATAATTTTGGTAACCATATACAGTATATAGTTTTATAGGACATTTTACATCTGAAATAAACCGAATGAGTAACACAGTGACAGTAACAGTAACACCGTGTCTACACCAGACGCGACCTCTGTTGTGTTGCATCACGCTGTGCCGCAACAGCTAAAAGCTGTCTACACTGAACGTGACAAACCAATCAGTGCAAAGCACTTGGACTACATCAGAAATAGAATGGGAAATCCGTTTACCGTCGGGAATTTGTTGTGTCGTATCGCCACATACATTGTAGACGATGTTACTGATTATAATGGGTTCTACTGACTTTTGACGTGTCGCGGCGCTCGCATCCGGTGTAGACAGGGTGTAACAGTAACGGTATCCTACAACAGTAACCACTTCATTTATTCATGCTGCAATGCATGCTGGAAACTCAAACACTTAACATTTCAGCTATATTTGCTCAATATTTCATTCTTTGTTCAGACAACTATTTGGGACAACAACATCTGTGGGAATTCTGTTGGTCTAACATCTGTTTTATGTACAGTAGTTACAAATTTCATGTAGTTACACAAGTAATTCACATTTCTTATTATATGTGAATCAAAAGGTCGTATAAACTGGATAATATGTAGTTTCTTTTTTACAGTGTGCTAATGTTAATTTATATGCAAATTTAATAAATATGCTAGTATCCATTGTTAATGCATCTTGTTCATTTATAACAATTCATAATAATGTATTAGTATACGTAAATGTTAAAATGAATATAGATTAATAAATGCTTCAAAAGGACTGTTAATTGTTAGTTAATGATAGCTAATGCATTAACGAATTCAGCCTCATCATAAAGTGTTACCAATATATTCATTTTCATATTGTGTTTACGTAAGCTATAAGGTATGAGAGGCTGTGCTGTATCGTGAATATGTATCAATGCAACTTTCATGAAGTAAACTTTCACTAAAGCGTTCCTTCCACTGGAAAAAAATAGTCCCTGACCGTGAACAGCAACAGAAGTTACATTATTAGGCCATTAGATGGCGGCAAAGGCTGTCTTTATGAGTGTGTCAGTCAGTAGCGAAGACTTTTACATTGAAAAGACTGAATTGTTGTGAACACGGAACAAGATGCAGCTGACAAATGCTTTTGTTGTCAGTCATGGGAAAACCCATTAACTGTTAAAAGGACAAGATAATACATCGGACATTTAAACAGATTTTTATTATGAACAAAGGACTGACCTGAAGGAAAATGCTAAATCTGAATGCAGGTAATCAACTCGCTCACTTGATCTTTTTCTCACAATACTCTTCTACATAATACAGTAAGCTTCAATGAACAATATCAATTGAGAACATATAGATTATATTGCTAAGAGTGGTTGCTAAGGGTGTGTAGTGATACACAGAACTGTTGGGTGAAGCGGTCATAGAAGTGTTTTATCGTGAATAAAACACTGCTACTGACCAATGAGAATCAAGGACATTATTTATAAATAAACAATAATGTTGATCTATCAAAGATCTGTTCATTATGCAAAATTACATTTTTGAGTAATGGGCAAAAATCTTGGCATGTTAACGTTTCGAAAAAGAAAAAAAAAATCAAATTTTTTTCTCTGGTCTTGATGTCAGAATGCAAATACTGAAGACTTGCATCTCAAACAAGCCACTGAAGCACCTTGAATGTCACTGAAGATGTTTACATACTGCGTGAAATCAGGGTAATGGCCAAACCTCTGTGTGGCAATCAGGTTTTGTTTAGACCGTGTTTACATGACCTTATATGCTGTTGGTTTATTAAGCATCACCTGTATATAATTGATTATGCATGTAAACACACTCATTGACCTTATACATTGTCATCTGGAGTAAGAAACTGACAAGCTTTTTTAATCCCAGAAATGACAACTAGTCCTCAAGTGACATGATCACATTTGACCATGCTTTGTGATTGGCAAAAATTAGCCAGAAGTATTCTTATTGGCTAGATTGTGTTTTGGCCACTGGCTGTGGAGTAAGTGGTGGGAGAACTGTTTTCACTCAAACAGAGTGAGTGCAATCAGTCATGCTTACACACACACACACACACACACACACACACACACACACATGCACGTTGACACTTGTGCACAAACGAGCTTGATGGATCTTAACTATTAACCAACCAAGCAATTAGAGTGTGACAGCACAGCCCCTGGGAAAGACTGATAGCAAGGTATATTGACGGTTTAGAAGCACAAACATCTGGACATGACAACACAGATGACAAACACATCCTCCTCAGGTTTCACTGAACGACAGAGGGAGGGACACAGGGAGATAATTAGCTTGCTTCTGATGCTTTTCATAAAAACAAACCTGAGAAAATGAATCGAGGATCTGACAGACAGTAAAAAAGCTGTGATGTTCAGCAAAACAAGTATATTTTTGGGAACTAAAACCACAAAGCCATAAGATTTGTAAAGAGTGGATGAGTTAGCAGAGTCCACCATTTGAGGGAAATTAATAGCTTAGCGTATTCCCTGTATGCTAACAATTTTATGAACGCAGCATCTGCCACCAATTCCTTGAATTACGACAGCTGTCATCTACTTTAATGAAGCCCATATCTGTAAATGACAACCTAATCATATTGTTATGAACTATGAAAACAGCTCAATTTAACTGGTATCATGAGCAAAGAACTATTACAGATGCTGAGTTCTGTTTCATTGCTTCCCTTAATGCGTTACAGCCAACATCTAAACCACACAGGGCTACACAATCATGTTTTCAAAGAAAACACACACGCATACAGAGTATCATTAAACGCAGTATATTACACCCCAACGTGGACTAAAAGAGACTGAAAAGCTGTCATTTTCCACTAATAGTGCATCCATAGAAATGATGATGAGGTTTACTCAGCTACTGAGGGCTCTGGTCATAAAATTTCATAACATGGAGGCAAATATGACTGTATTTACATAATTGCACAGCTCAAACTGAGGATTTGCAAACATAATGCTCCATAAATCCCAAATGGCTGGTGATAAAGGGTGAAAGTGTGTCAATGTCAATGCTGCAAAAGTTCTACTTTTAAATTTAACATCAAACTAGGTAACCATAAACTAGTCTCTCAAACCAAAACATAGGAAAATTCACAGACAAAACAACCGAAGCACTGTTGTTGACAGGTTTTAATACTTTCAGGCTTCACCGCTTCTATAATCTGTCTTCAAAGAACCACGTCTCGCGCTTCTTCTCTTTTCTCCTTGGTTTTCATGATTATACAGAGAACTTTCATGATGCCTTGACGATGGAACGAAAGGGAATGAAATCATGCAGAAAACTATCAGAGAAAACAACCCACAGAACTGCCTTGGATTAAAGAACAGAGGCACATCTTTGCATGTGATATTTTCTATATTTTTAAACATTTTTTCAATATTAATGCAGTAAATGCTGCACAAAATTGTTCATTAGTTAATCCATAAGTTCATGAACTAATAATGTTAGCAAATGGAACTTTATTGTAAAGTGTTACCAATAAATGCATGGATCTTCTCTTTCATGTGTGTTTACTGTCCATCCCTAACATTTACTTCAATTTTTTCCTTTATTCTGAACTAGCACACCAACTCATATATAATTACACAAAAACAACACAACTGGCTAGACTGTATCAGTGAGCAGAAATTTCAATCTGAGATATGGTTTAGTAGGGCAGCCTGCGGCGATCACAACTTTTGCAAAATACAAAATGATCATCTAAATGGTAAACACCACAAGAGTCAAATAGTTTGATATCACAAGGTTATGAGCAGATTTCATAATGAGATCCAAAACGATTGAGCAGAGGATACAAACATCATTTACAATGCAGTTGCCAGTTTCAGCCTGATGAAAAGGCCCACAGATTCTCCTGAGAAGAGTTATGATTTATCATCCTTCTGGCTCCTGCCTCTACATGAATGTATCACTTTAGGAGAAGACAGATGAGTCCTCTGATGGCCCCCATTAAGGGCCAATTAGAAGAGAAATATGATACTCCAACGTGTATGATGGTCGAACACTATATCTCAGCCTTAAAATGTTCAATTATCGAAAACAAGAAGATAAGAAGGAGAGCGTCTATGAGAGCAAAAGTTGGAGGGAAACAGAGGTACACCGGGAGATGAGAAACGTAAGATAGAGAAAGGCAGAAAGCAAGGAATAAAAAGGCCTGTCAGAAGTCCCCTGATTTAAGAGGCTGTTAGCTCACCCACCCTGCAGAGAGAACCATGTTCCTCAACCCCTCGGAGCAGTCACCAATCTCCATGCTTTCATTTCATCTCACATACTACCCACAATGCACTGCTCTTGAGTGCCTCTGCAATTAGACTACTGCTATGGCAACCAGCTGCCTAGCCTGCTTGCCTTTTCAATTTAGATGAGAGAGAGAGAGAGAGAGAGAGAGAGAGAGAGATGGTATGAGCGGAAGAGAGAGAGAAACGTGAGGAGAGAACAGACAAATGTTTAAACCATAAAACCTTTACATCAATCATGTCTATGCCTGGAATGAAAATGGCAGGGTTTTTCTCTTCTGCAAATGGCTAATCGATGTGTTCCAACTGAAAATGTAGAAGCCACCTCAATTCCATGCAAGCCCATGGATCAACGGGCCAACAGCAAGACATAACCTCCAAACTCTGAGATGAATGAGCGTTTGTATCTCGGCCCTTCTAGCTTTTCATCTCTCTCTGTCTCCTTCTGTTTACCCTTCGGCTGTTTTCCATCCCTTTTTCTCACCTTCTCATCTGCTGAAGCGCCAATGAGTGCTGACAGATCCAATGTGCTCTCACCAGCATGGAGCAATTACACAACAGGCCATGAATTCCCAGGGTGACCTGAGGGGTTGGGGTTGGATTCATAGCCTGCTGAGGAGAGCAAATGAGCCACCAAATGATGGTTACATAGGTCATAATCCCACTCTATCACCTTTATAACTTCAACCATGGCAATTAACCTTGGCACAACTGTTTATAAGCTTTTCTCCCCCAGTACACTTTCCTGGGTTAACGCATCTTTTTGGGAAGTCCATCAGTTCCACAGAAAAGTTCAATAGGACATTCATTTGAACACAATAACAACAAAAGATATAGGGGAGAGTAGGACCAGTTGTCACAATCTCTCTCTATATACATTCAGAGACTATATACGGTATATAATCTCTAACTATAAGGTTTCAAGTCAAAAGTCATTTTCTCCAGCAGTAGTTTTGAATCTAGTTTGGCCCTGTCTCAAATGGCACACTCCAGACTTGTGGACTTCCTCAGAGTCCACACTTTGGTGACGTCATGTAGTGCAGACCTATAGGGCCCTTGGCATGAGTCCACGAGGGCGCATTGAGAGGTATTTTTGGGACAGACTCGATCGTCACTCCGGAAATAACGGTCTGGTTGATTTTTGACAGGAGCTGCAGGTTCAGGGATAATATTTAGCATTGAGAACAGGTTTCTTTTCTTTTGCAAAATATTATCTACATGTCAACTACACAGCCTGCTTTTGCTTATGCCACCTGGGCATTAGACAATATATACATGCTTATTTAAATAATGTTGTAATTACAGTTGTAAAAATACATAATGTTCCATTTGAACTAAGATTACAATTTTAGTACATAATAAACATGTGTGTGAATTTCAGATGAATTTACAGGTTTAAATATAAATACTAGGTTTACATATGACTCAGTAAAGCCCTGACATTCGGTTCTATTTATTTAATGAATCATAATGCGATCGTATTATTCAATGCGCTATTATTATGTTTGAGATATCAACCACTGGTCGATGATCATAATGTTTGTATAAACTGTAGGTAACAACTGGTAAAATGTACACCTAGGTCATAAAAACGTAATGATACCTACACTTAAATATTTTCTTCTCAGCCATGTCATCAATTGCTCTTGAGCGAAATCTCCTCCCATCCGTTGTCTGATTGGCATTTCGCAAGGATTCCTGGGTAGTTAAAGTGTGCGGAGCCTGCATCTATGCGGGCTTCGCGGAAGACCACTTCAAGGGTACAAAGGGGGCGCTGCTGAGCACACTTCAGAGCGTTAAAATGCTGAATGGTACGGCCTACGGACTCGTAGACTCGGCGAGCACGCGCAATTTAAGTCCACTAGACCGAAAGTCCACATGAAGTGCGCCATTTGGGACAGGGCACTTTGTGATTAAACAGAAATAGCTGACAGATCTTCTTTCATATTGTGACATGTCCAAGTGTAACAAATTATTGAAAAAGAAAAAATATATATGGCTGGGGTTTGGTTTTATCCATTGGTTGTTGATTGGATTTGGAGATGTGGCTGTTGCATTCAAAAATTAATGCAAGCTTGAAGTTGATTGTGGAGGGGCGGGGTTCAAGCGTACTAAATAATTGAAAAATTTCAGGGGCTCCCTCTGCAATTTGATTTAGGAGCGGCTGACATGAGGTTTATCTTAAGATGTGAATACCTCATTCTTTTTATCTGCAAAACATCCAACGATGCCTTTATTTATTTTAAAAGGGTGATGTTTCATTAGCATGCTGAAACCAGAGTTGCATGTCTTTACATTGCTAAGAAAGGTACCCTGGTGAAATGAGAGGTTAATGTGTCTGTTTGTCAAGATGAAACAGTTGCAGTATGGTGCATTTAAAGTTGAAACAAAGTGTGTGTGGGCCGTGTCAGCTGCGAGCAAAGACTTTTGTATTTTCACATCGATCTTACGTATTTATGAATGAACTGCTCATTTTAAAATCTTCCTGGTCTACTGACATTTGTTAAGACATCTGCCTTAAACATTACAATGCTCACGATAACTTTAATTAACTCTACAACAAGTAAATCCACTTCACCAGCTAATTATTCTTTGACAGCGATGCCATAGAAATGTACAGAGCTACCGCAAAAACAGAAGTTCAAAGACAATATTATAAAGATGGCGGCATGCTTGTTTCTCAGGCGCATAAGGTCTATACCACTAAAATAAAAGGAACTGTATAAAACAAGTTTTAAAACCAAGTGTTATGTTTTACAGTCTTGCATTTAATTCAGGAGTAAATTACAAAGCAAATATGCAGCAGCAGTGATTATGTTATCATGTTTATACAGCAGCAGCAAGCTATTTATGTAGTTGTTGTGAGAATACAGCGACTAAGCATTGTGGACATGAGAAAATGTTTAATTGAAATACCTGCTTTGTGCACATCCACATCCAACCAGGGCTCACCATATTTTGCTCAACCTCTATTATTCATCTATTGTTCCAAATGACTTCCACACATAAGTTGCGTTTTCACCGCAAGAACTTTCGCCAGGAACTAGGAACTTTGGGGTGGTAATCAATGCATTTTGACCGTAGTAACCAGGGTCTAAATGAAGTTCCGGGTAAAAATCCCCCCCCTCAGAAAGTCCCTGCTAGTGAGGTAGTACTTTTTCAAAGTTCCAGAACTTTTGGGGGTGGGACTTGGGTGCTGAACATGCTGATTGGTTGAGTTCACGCAGCATTTTGATTGGTTGACTCCACGCAGCATTTTATTTCAACCATCGTTTTTTTTAAAGTCTGTTGCGGTGCGTGCAGAAAGAGTAGCTTGCTATTCGAATCAACAATGGAGTTTAAAAATATGACTGATGGACTGAATGAGGTTCAGGCTTTATTAAAGGTGCCCTAGATTATGTTTTTAAAAGATGTAATATAAGTCTAAGGTGTCCCCTGAATGTGTCTGTGAAGTTTCAGCTCAAAATACCCCCATAGATTTTTTTAAATTAATTTTTTTAACTGCCTATTTTGGGGCATCATTATAAACACGTTTCAAACTTTAGTTAGTGTGTAATGTTGTTGTTAGAGTATAAATAAAATCTGTAAAATGTTAAAGCTCAAAGTTCAATGCCAAGCGCGATATTTTATTTAACAGAAGTCGCCTACATCGAACGGCCAGTTTGGACTACATCCCTCTACTTCCTTCTTTAATGACGTCACTAAAACAGTTTTTGACTAACCTCCGCCCACAGGAATACACAAGAGTTGCGTTTGTAGAGTGTGTTTGTCGCCATGTCGTCGAAACGCTGTTATTTTCATCCCGCAGTCCAATCACCGGGTCTGATTCCGGCTCAAATTGATAGGGTAAAATTAAAGACATGTTTACAATAACACTGAGCGCGTGCATCTCCACGTTATGGTAAGAGGTGTGACCTTTCCGGGCAAGGAGCGCTAAGCTGCTGTCGAATCACAACACAGGAACTGCTGGCACAATCAGAACTCGTTACGTATTTCTGAAGGAGGGACTTCATAGAACAAGGAAGTCATCAGCCCGTTTTTATGACAGTGGAAACAGCGGTATACAGATAAGTAAATTATGTGAAAAATACTGTGTTTTTTTACACGCGAAACATGAACACATGTTATATTGCACACTATAAACACAATCAAAGCTTAAAAAAAACCACGAAAAACGGGACCTTTAACTGCAGTTTCCATTGTGCCTCTCTATGCTACCCCATGCAGTGTGACAACATGCCCTACAACTTCATCAGTCTTGTGTTTAGCAAGACGAATCTGCTAAAATCAAATAATACAGCATCTCCTGCAAATCATTTATAGTTCATAAACATTTATACATGTGTTTGTATGCAAATCAGTTGGTTCAGTAGGCTACCTGACACATTTAGACTTGACTCCAGACCTGTAATCAAACCTTGCCTCTGCTGCCGTCGTCATGGCAGCCAAACAGTATTACCAGCAATTTGCAAGTGCCTACAGCTCCTCTCTTGTACTCTCATTGGATTATTGAGCCCATTATTAAGAAGTGTTGTTTGAATGAAAACAGGACTTTGTGCTTGTGCATGTATGTTATGCGTGAAGATGTTGATGTGATCAAGTTGACTGGAAGGTAATCAGGAGTTAGTGAACAGATTACACAGTTGTTCAAATGGTCAGTTGAGGTTTGAGTGTGAAAAACAACTATTGGTCGAATATATAGAAATATATTTTGCAGTCAGATATTTAGATATCATGATATCAATGAAGGTGAGAGTAAAATCTCATAAAATACAATAAATTATAATAAACCATTAATTATTGAATCAAATACATATAAGCGGAACATCCAATGTAAATACAATATGCATGCTTTGTGTAAAAAAAATCTTAAATCAAAAATAAAGTCTTAGCATTATAAATATTTATATAAAGCAGATTATGGAATATGCCGTAATTCGCTCCCCATGCTGTGAAAGTCCCATACTGTCATGTTACAGGCTTTCGGGCCTGATCCCGCCACTGCTAAAGGGATTGAGTGTGTGCATGTGTGCTGTGACTGGACTAGGATGGAGGCTTCGATAGATGAATACACACACACACACACAAGCTCACACATGTACACAGACACACTCAAAGCAGCAACCATCCCTCTCAGGGACGCCACAGGAAATAGAATCAAATAACGGTGACCAGAAAGAATTGCAATTTGCCACATCATATTTTCTGGTTGAGAGAACTCCCTTCTTTTTCTGTCTGTCTCTCACTTTTCTCTCTCACATTCTCTTTCTCACCCCAGTCCTTTCACTGTTTTCATCTTCCTCTTTGATACTAACTTTGCTTTCCTGTCAGTTTATATTAAATAAAAATGTGATAAATGAAATGCAAAAGAGCAATTTATTAGTCAACAATTATTGGCCAACATATCCAGTAAGATATTAAAAACATCTTTAAAACAAGACACATTTACTTGAGACACAACATTGTGTAAGATAATAAAAATCTTGAATTAAGTTCAAAGTATAAGTTAGACCCAAATATCAGGCCACAACAACATTAAATGTCTCATATCAGATTATCAAAACATGGCGCAAAAAACTATGATATGCTGTTATAAGCTCACTTGACTTATAATCATGTAATTCAACTTATAAACAATGAGATCTGAGTCTCAGCAATAGGACATGACTAGTTTACATGCCAAATTTTCACTTACAGTTGAAGAAATGTTCATTTGACCACTGTAGGTATCTTATGGAAACATGTACAGTATAACACAATGGATTAATGACTAGTTTGAGCTGATGACTGACCTTGATGTCTCATCTCACTCTCAACTCAGCCACACCTGATGTGCATGAGCTGACATGAAAGGATAAGCAGTGATAGAATGGCTCATCTATGATGAAGGATGAGAAGATGATACTATCAGGACTCAAGAGGAGGTCACATAAAGCTGCAGAGTGTCCCTTAATGTCACCAGAATTGCCAAAAACAAAGACTGATATACATTAAACCATATTGACAAGAAAAAGAAAAACCCCTCAATGCACTTGGTGGATAACTTTGATTTAATAAGCCATTTAGAACTGAGCATGTTAGACTAAAGAAATTCATAATGAAGCTATTTTACTGATAATGCAGTAGTTCATTTTAATTACTGAATTAGTAATAATGCATTACTTTGAACAATCATGCTGTGAAGACAATGGCAATAATTTAGTGTACTTCTGATTACTTTCTTTTCAATTTCTGTATCTTTACTTGAAAAATTGCAATTGCTGAATGCTGCTGTTATGTACTTCTGGAAAAACAAGCATTGTTTACGTAATTCACGTCTTTGTTATATTGTTTGTAATTTGTTTCTTTGTTCTTTATTGTATTACTGATTGTTTACTGCACTTTAATAACTTGAATAATTCTGGTCTTAAATAAATATGTTTGCTGGAATTTTTTTTTTTTTTTTTAAGTTAAAGTTTAATTTGCCATTTGGTAACATCTGTGCTCACATGCACAGACACTTTCATCCTGCCTCCACCAGTCACTCACCAGCTCTCTGCTGAAAGTAAATGGGATCCTCCTCCCAATCAACAATACATTTTTTTTATTTTTCAATAATCTGTTTCATTCAGATATATGTCACAATACGGAAGAAAGGATCTGTTGCTACTTCCGTTTCATCACTAATAATTTAATGATACCGTTCAATGTAATCTCAGTGTAATCAGATTTAAAAAATAATATCCATTTTTCATACTGTACATCACGATTGTTCATAATAGGGTCTCTTGTTGTTTCAGCAAATTAAGTTTGAACAGGAAAAAGTATTGTGACAATACTATTAAAAGTCCCCCTGAGGTGAAAATCAAGTTTTAATGTTGTTATATGTCTATCTTGTGTTTTTAACATGTTTTAAGACAAACCATGTGCAAATTCATAAGTTAACACTATTGCTGAGAGTTTTCTCTTTAAAGCTGCTGTAAACCAAAGACAGTCTCAAACCCACAGTTTGAAATCACTGGTGTTTCTGACATCACAATAGGGATGGGCGATATCTTATTGTTTGCGATATACCGCGCGCTGTGAGGAGATCTGTGTGTACTTATCCGAAGTGAGTACACAGAGAGCTGCGTCACAGCTGTATTTTGTAAACGATCTGAAGACATAGATGGGATCGTTATTTTTTGACAGTGTTTGCACTATTTTTACAATTTATTCCATGGGACAAGAGAGTTGAAAATTTAACTACCTAATTGGTGCTATGTTCCACATACATATTATATTTACATTCTAAGAGGGTGTTATTGACTGTTTCACACTGAACTTCTTTACTTTATCAGGTTACTTTAACATGTTTGTTACTTTATCAGGATTTATTTGCAGTTTGCACTATTTTTGCCACTGTTTGCACCATGAGAGTAAATAAATACAGAATCTGTGTTTACATTTTAAACTTGTAATTGATTTTAATTATTATTGTGTAATTGTTGTTGTGTTTTTCAGCACAGTCACTGGAACACAATTTAAACATAACATAATCTATATATATATATATATATATATATATATATATATATATATATATATACACACACACACACAGGTGCTGGTCATATAATTAGAATACCATCAAAACGTTGATTTATTTCACTAATTCTATTCAAAATGCGAAACTTGTATATTATATTCATTCATTACACACAGACCGATATATTTCAAATGTTTATTTCTTTTAATTTTGATGATTATAACTGACAACTAAGGAAAATCCCAAATTCAGTATCTCAGAAAATTAGAATATTACTTAAGACCAATACAAAGAAAGGATTTTTAGAAATCTTGGCCAACTGAAAAGTATGAACATGAAAAGTATGAGCATGTACAGCACTCAATACTTAGTCGGGGCTCCTTTTGCCTGAATTACTGCAGCAATGCAGTGTGGCATGGAGTCGATCAGTCTGTGGCACTGCTCAGGTGTTATGAGAGCCCAGGTTGCTCTGACAGTGGCCTTCAGCTCTTCTGCATTGTTGGGTCTGGCATATCGCATCTTCCTCTTCACAATACCCCATAGATTTTCTATGGGGTTAAGCTCAGGTGAGTTTGCTGGCCAATTAAGAACAGGGATACCATGATCCTTAAACCAGGTACTGGAAGCTTTGGCACTGTGTGCAGGTGCCAAGTCCTGTTGGAAAATGAAATCTGCATTTCCATAAAGTTGGTCAGAAGCAGGAAGCATGAAGTACTCTAAAACTTCCTGGTATACAGCTGCGTTGACCCTGGACCTCAGAAAACACAGTGGACCAACACCAGCAGATTCCATGGCACCCCAAACCATCACTGACTGTGGAAACTTTACACTGGACCTCAAGCAACATGGATTGTCTGCCTCTCCTCTCTTCCTCCAGACTCTGGGACCCTGATCTCCAAAGGAAATGCAAAATTTTCTTTCATCAGAGAACATAACTTTGGACCACTCAGCAGCAGTCCAGTCCTTTTTGTCTTTAGCCCAGGTGAGACGCTTCTGACGCTGTCTGTTGTTCAAGAGTGGCTTGACACAAGGAATGCGACAGCTGAAACCCATGTCTTGCATACGTCTGTGCGTAGTGGTTCTTGAAGCACTGACTCCAGCTGCAGTCCACTCTTTGTGAATCTCCCCCACATTTTTGAATGGGTTTTGTTTCACAATCCTCTCCAGGGTGCGGTTATCCCTATTGTTTGTACATTTTTTTCTACCACATCTTTTCCTTCCCTTCGCCTCTCTATTAATGTGCTTGGACACAGAGCTCTGTGAACAGCCAGCCTCTTTTGCAATGACATTTTGTGTCTTGCCCTCCTTGTGCAAGGTGTCAATGGTCGTCTTTTGGACAACTGTCAAGTCAGCAGTCTTCCCCATGATTGTGTAGCCTACAGAACTAGACTGAGAGACCATTTAAAGGCCTTTGCAGGTGTTTTGAGTTAATTAGCTGATTAGAGTGTGGCACCAGGTGTCTTCAATATTTACCTTTTCACAATATTCAAATTTTCTGAGATACTGAATTTGGGATTTTCCTTAGTTGTCAGTTATAATCATCAAAATTAAAAGAAATAAACATTTGAAATATATCAGTCTGTGTGTAATGAATGAATATAATATACAAGTTTCACTTTTTGAATGGAATTAGTGAAATAAATCAACTTTTTGATGATATTCTAATTATATGACCAGCACCTGTATATATATATATATATCATCGTCATTGGTATCGCTATCACAACTACCTTGTGACCAATCACGTCAACGTGCCGGTGGGCTTTAGCATATCATTAACTGACCGTGCAAGGGAGTCTCAAAAGAAGGTTATCCCAGTATATTTTTCTGATGATATGAAAAATTGGGTAGATTTAGCAATATGGCAGGTGTGTGATGCATATTACGATGTCATGATGAACTATATGTCTTTCTCTTGTGCAGCGTTTACCTCAGTAAGTTGACTGAGTGGATCTCGTCTGAGCTCGTGTGAGTTAGTGGAGGCGGGGCTAATTATCATATTCATAGATCCGTGTATATTAAATGAGGCAAGGGTGTAGAGTTACATTCAAGCTATTTAAAGGTATTAAGAATTTTTTTTCACTGGAAAAAAATGTTTAAATATGCAATTTTGGTGATCAAAGATGAGTTTTAAGGGATAAAATTATTGACTACGGGGGACTTTAAATTTAGACAAAATATTACAGAAATTAAACAAACAAACAAAAAAGGTTTTTATCTTAAAACTTTTTTAAAAATGAAAGATTATCACAATTTTCAATGTCTAAAAATCACGTAGGCTTGCGTTTAACAAGGCATAGTCATATATAAAGATCTGTTTCTTAAGGGAATGGTCTTGAAATCAGGTCAAGCCCAACACCAACGTACCCTCAGTTCAATCTCAGCATGCTGTCTGCACCAATGGCCACGGTACCTTTTCTAGGCCCTGCATTTGTTTATCAAATTTCATGATGAAAATCTCCCCACAGCTCCATTCTCTCAGACAACAAACCATTTGCATTGTAAATACCACTCCAGAGGAGAGGAGGGGAAGAGAGAGATTTCAGGCCAAGCTCCTGTGGGTGAATATAAAAGTGACATGCTTTTGCCTTACATGAGCATATCAGTGCTGAGATCACATAATAGTCCCTGAGATACTTTGTTTCCAGCCCACAGAGCAAGAGAAAAAAATGCAAAAGATTAGGAAAGAAAAAAGGGAAAGAAATCTCTTTGTCATGAACTTAATGGTTGCTGTAGAGTATTTACAGAAAAGTGTCGGCTGTGTTACCTGGAATTCAATGCCATAGTTCTCTCTGCAGAAGTCTCGTAGTTTGGGATAGACATGTTCTTTCAGAGCATTTCTCTCTGCTTCTGTATCTGTGAAAACAAACAAAACACAAACAAACATGAATATTCAGATAGGTAAAACAATCATTTGTAAATATTAATTAACAAATGTAATTAATTTATTCATATTGTTTGTAAGTCTTAGTCTGTTTATTGATTTATTAAGATGTTTAAAAAGGTGCAATTACAAAAAAGTGTGTCGCACCCTGGTGATGTGATGGTATTTGATATTAGTACTTTTTAGTATTATTTATACTATTGTAGTATGTGGTAATATTTTGAATTAGCTTTTGTTTTTTATATTTTCAGGTTTTTACTCCCTATACTGTATTTGTTTACTAATATAATCCACTTGAGAGAGTGAGTGAAAACAAATGAGTGAATTCAGACACTGATAAACACCTGCTGTTAACAAGCAGAATCACTGAAGGAAAAAAGAGAACAGAAAAAAGAGATGCGATGAGCAGAAACACAAGAACTACAACTGACTTCCAGCCACAGCCTTAAATGAAATCAACTGAAGTTTTAAACAACTCCACAAACAATATTACCAGCATCATTTATTACTAACCACACTGACTTTATTTCTGTCATATGTCTACATGAGTTCTTACTGAGAATTAACAGAGGTTTAGATGTTGATGTTTTATTGCTTCATTTGATGTTACCATTATGGTGAATAGTGTTTGCTTTAGTTGGGCTCTTGACCCTTGACCTTTAACATTATTTTTTCTTAGTTTTTTCTTTCAGTTTTAGTTATTTTAGTACTTCGTAAACTTTTATTCTCAGTTGTCGAGGCAACTTTTTTTAAGCTTTTCATCTAATATTTAAATTTTATTTCAGCTTTTTTCAATTAACAATTTTGGTAACACTTTACAATAAGGTTCATTAGTTAACATTAGTTAACAACATTAGTTAACATGAACTAATAATGAACTGCACTTCTACAGCATTTATTAATCTTTGTTAATGTTAATTTCAACATTTACTAATACATTATTAGAATCTTAACATTACTTAATGCACTGTGAACTAACAGGAACAAACACTGAACAACTGTATTTTCATTAACTAACGTTAACGAAGATAGGTAAATACAGTAACACATGTGTTGTTCATGGTTAGTTCATGTTAGTTAATACATTAATGTTTAACTAATGAACCTTACTGTAAAGTGTTACCACAATTTTTAATAGGTTTATTTTTATTTTTAGTTAACAATAACAACACTGGTACTGAATGATTACTGCATTCATTTACTGTGGTATTTACATGGTATTTCAAACAATACTATGTTTTTTCTGTGATACATGTCCAAAAAAACATTGTAGTTTTGTTAGAGTGGGTTGAAGGTCTTTTCCCTCTCAGATACTTTCCATCATATGCATGAATGCTTACGAGCAGATGACATACAAACACTTACAAACATCTTTCTTTCAGTCATTGTCTCTTGTTTTCTCTTTAACACTCCGTTCTTTCATACACTGTAATTTCTCGGGGGATAGCTGCCAGCAAGGCTTGAAAACAGAGATTCCCCGGCTTACACTGTAGTCACTACTGTTCTCTGCTGCTAGTAGCAGAGCAAAAACAAACACGATGTCTGAGATCACATAGACAATCTGGGATTCAAATCCTGGAAATAAACAGAAAGTTGCAGGATTTTGGAAATGTAAAACAAAGTAACGATATAAAAAGAAATATTCAAGAAGTCGCAAATCAAATAAGTAAATTAGTGCCTCTTTGACAGACTCAGTGTTCAGGCAGTCAATGTTTTTCTTCCACTGAAGATCATCTCAAATCATGCTGGAGGACCTGATCATCACGTATGACAAAGAAACTTGTGCAGTTCATGCAGCTTGACTATCATTCTGAAATGAATTTAAATTATTCATTGATGAATTCAATTGTAGTGAAAACAAATGCAAAATTTCAGCATTTTCACTAGTGGCCTCAGAATCTTGCACACAGCAGCAATGTATGTTGCTGAATGTTACATGATTCCCTTTGACACAGAAAGTCAGGGCAACATGAGACATGAGAGTTGACACATTGAGGATACTCAGTCTTACTGTATTTACTACTGTACACAGCTGCTAGAAGCAAGGCAAAACTAAACACGCTCAAACACCCCTAGTGCCCTATTCACAAAACAAATTAAAGCTGCAATTACAAACCTTTTAACACCGACAGTAAAATAGTCTCTAATATGAATATGAAATTTGCTTTGCTAAGACGATTCCAAGGTCACATAATAGATGATGCTTACTTAGTCAAACATCTCTTTTTGCATCTTTCTTTCCCTTCCCACTCCCTCTATGCCTTTCTTGGTCTGCTAAGCTTTGATTTACCTTGGAATGACAACAAAAGGTACTGCTGAACTTGTTTGCAATTTTATACGCACATTTCAACCGTTCTGAAGCTTCTCTTCTACTTGTCGGTATCAGTTTGCTATTGTTTAGGCTCTCTGCTGATAGTTGATATTGCGACAGAGAACGGGAAAATCTGACTGGAGAGCTCTCTGTGGAAGATGAGGCCAATCATGTGCTCTGAACCCTCTAGACACAGGCAGCCAACATAGCGTATCTTGCTACAGCATCTCAATCTGTGTCAGCCTAGTCAAGATTTTTGGCAGGTTCAACAGCTCGTGCGGCTTTCATGTTTTAAATCTTTTATAACTGTCCATTCAGTTCTTTTTTGGGCTATCCTATAAAGTATCTAGTCTCAGCCTATTACTTTTTCTCTTGCTCTGTTTTCATGTGCAATTTTTCTTCTTTTTCCAGACTTTCTCAGTGATAAATGCTGTGGGGAAAGTTTTTCCCACCCACTTTTTTTTTTTGAACCAGCAGCCTTGATAACTTTCCATTCTTTTTTTTTTCATATCTTTCATCTTCTTTTCACCCTGATGATACCCGACTATCCAAGCCAGCAAAGAACTTAAACACATGCTGTCACATAAAAGGTGCATACAAGGTGAATTGTCTGTTGGAAATTTTTGTAGCAATATATGAAGCTCATTTCACTTAGAAGTCACTTAAGCAGCTTTCTGTTCAACACAGTGAAATCACACGACCAACTTGAACCCAGTGCAAAATCTTTTATCCTCACATGAAATTCACAATTGTGTGAATTCCAATTGAAATGATTGGATTTTGCCCACAAAATTTGCCAAACAATGACCACACCATTAAACCTTTATTATGACAGTCCTTTTATATACTGTAAACACAAACGAAACAACTAAAGAGCACATCACTGGGAAGATTCTTCAAAAGATTTGTTGCGGTTTTATAATGAAATGTTGAAATAATCTCCCCACATGCAACAAACCATCCTCAGAACAAAAGAAAATCTTCAGACCACATTAGTATCCAGTTAGTAGGCAAGACACAAGGCAAAACACCAGGGAAAAGCACCTCGTAAGTAGATACCTTCATACAGTCATAAATGAATTAACGTGCCATGCACTGGGGAGCACTTTAGACAGCGCATTTCCATAACAGATTGAAGCTTTCAAAATGTATCAAACAGGACATTTTTTCAAAGAGATAAGGTTTGAAATGTATAGAGAGAATAAAAACGAGAAAGGAATAAAAATAGAGAGACTGACAGAAATGAAAGAAACTTCAGCTACATGAGCTGCTGTACTGGCCTTCACATTTACATGTTTCGTGTTTGAAGTGTCTGATTTGATTGAGAATGATAAAGAAAGATTAAAAAAAAAAAAAGTGAGAAAAGAGGAGAGAAAACTAGCGAGCTCATTCACTATGGGGGTGGGTAGTGCCAGTAAAGCATTATTGAACCAGATTGCATTGAATGGATAAAAGAAGGAAAGCGAGGAAAGATGAAGGAGGGCGTCATGAAAGGGTGTAAGAAATAAAAGACTTGAATAAGACTTATAATTTCTATAATAAAGCCTTGCAGCCCCAATCAAAGCCCAAAAGGCTGCCATTAAACATCTCAGATGTATAGATGAATGAGATTTTCCAGCCCCCATGCTTTAAAGTGAACTTCAAATCAACTTTAAGGATTCATTCCAGGACTTGAAGTCCATTCACACACAGAATGCTTTTTCATCTGTTGTTTTTCAATTGTTTTTCTGCCTAAACATTGGCTAGATTCTAGATTTTTGACCATTATAACATATCACATTTCATATCATTTACATCTTTCTTTCCCTTTTTGTTCTCTCCATGCCTTTCTTGGTCCGCTAAGCTTTAATTATCCTTGATTATCCTTACGCTTTAATTATCCTTGGAATGACAACAAAAGCTGAACTTGTTTTCCATTTAATATGCACATTTCAACCATTCTGAATCTTAGTTTTCTCTTCTACTAATCTTTATCAGTTTATTATTGTGTAGGCTCTCTGCCAATAGTTGATATTGCAACACCAAACAGGAATATCATGCTGTTTTTTAGTGTCTTTTCTGTGTGTTCTGTCTTAAAAACATGCCTCGCACCAACTGCGTTTTGTTCCATTCTGTCGCTCTCCATCTAGCTTTTTTGAAACGCGATAACACATTCTGTGTGATTTTTGTAAAAAAATGTTTGGATTCACAATCTTTTGTCAAAAAGGAATAACTAATGTCACAAATCCCTACCCTCCAACCACCTGGCTCCATTCTGGCATTTATGCCAGTGTTTCATGTGCCAATCAATTCCCAGTTAATAAAATCAGGCCCTGCGACAATGTTTTTGCACAGAGCCCCACACAGCCAAGATATTGTGGCGACAAATTAAGAATACTTATACGTATATATACAACCTACATTTTAGAGCTGGCACGTATGGCCAAGCAAAAATAGATGCCACGCCACATTACCATCAATGACATTTTAAGATAAAAGCTTTTTATAGTCTCTAAACATTCTAAACACGCTTTAATAGTTTATGAACATCTGTGTCATTTGGAATCTCAAGCTGCAAGCGTGCATCTTGCCCTCAATGCTGTGTCCGTTCATGTCTATAATCTGGGGTAAAGCCTTTGTGCAGTCGCTCCCATGGGGCTCTCACATGTGTCTCCAGCAGCACAGGCTCTGAACGGATGGTCGCATATAGATGAGCTCAGTATTGATACAGCTGTCTGATGCTGAAGCACAAGACTCTGAGGGATTAGGTGAGGTTGCAAGATGGAGGACGATGGAACGTAAATTGCTCCCCATCAAAGGTGCCTGACCGCGTGTGCTTAACGACAGAGTGAAATCCCATCTGTGACTAAAAACATTCCTGTTGGCAATCCATTAGCTACATGGCATTAGTAAACTAATTACCAAATGCTCAAAGGCAAAACTATTATCTGAATATTCAAAGCACATAATTATCCATCATTACAAGCCATTTGAGTGTTTTTAAATGCAATGCTTATGAAGTAATGATGCATTAAAGGTGAAGAGTGTTAATCTTTCCAATGTTAAAATACTATCAAAGTTTAATATGCCGAGATCACTATAAATATGCAGTTCACAGGTAGATACTGCTGAAAAGTGCTATTAAAACTGGGTTTGTTTAAGCTTTCTGACTAGCTCAACACAGCAACCAAGGATGTCTATGATAGCTGAAGAATGCTATCAGTTAGCATTTCCATTTATCTCAATGGCAACTGCTCGGCTGCCGTATAGGCCTGCTATCTCTGCTCATGGACACTTTGGAGCCTGTGAAAATGAAGTAATGACAATGCTAACTGGCTGATGCCACCAAGAACCCTTCTTATGGTTTTAAAAGTGCATTCAGTAGTTCTTTTGCTAGCGCTAACATTGATGTTCTTTGTGTACTTCAAGTAGCGATACCATAAAAGTGTAAGATGTTGCACTGCCATCATTGGATGTGGATCAGTATGATTGTCTCTGAGTTTTTTGTAAATAAAACTGATACTAGTGAATTTTAGAGAGCGGTCTACACAATAATTACCCTACCTAACCAACAAAAAATAAGCAACTTGGGCAACACTTCTCAAATCTTTCCACCTTGTGTATGTCGTACCAATGTTTACGTTCGTGTTTTGTCTTCGGTCTTCAGACCTTTTCTGCTTCTTAGGCCGTACAAGTACTGATTCTCCCATCGTCTCAACTGGTAAAGCACGATAAGTGTGTTCCATTGTTTAATTTTTGTTCTTCACATCACCAAACAACACTACGCTACTAGCATATCTACAGAGGATTCAGCAAATGAACGTGACGCATTGCATGAACAAGTTGACATTTGACAAACATTGAAGGGGTGACCCAAACTATACAGATTTAAAACCCATTTAATAGAAAACTTCGAGTACAGTTTTCACCTAATGTAAGTGTTCACCCCCCACCCCACCCCACAAAAGAAGGTAAATGGCCTAGCATTAAAAACAATGCGAATCCACCATAATAAATCATGATGGCTAACACCACACATGCTGTTACAACACGTTGGCATTAAATTCAAGGTCCTTAAAGCAGAATAAAACTCCTGCACATAAAACTCTAGTTGCCCTTGGTTACCCTACCCTAGAGAGAAAAACCCCCAAACATTATCACATTTATTTCCTCAAAGCCTCAATCTCAACCACAGCAAGACTCCAGCAACTGCTGTCCTAACTGCCCCTAGTAGACCCCCTAAATCACAGAGCTGACTTCTGCAATAGCTCTAACACAAACTGAAATCATTCCTCTCAAGTCAAGGGATGTATAAGAGTGAGAATAGTAAGACATAACAAAGAGTTGTTATGAGCCTGTGTGTGCAAGGCCAACTCCCTTTTTGTAAATCTGTGATGTATAAATTGCTCCCTCTAGTGCGTAAGGGGGAAGAGCATTGCACCAAAGCCCAGCTGGCTTGTTCACCCACTGAAAGTGTCATTAATTCTCTACCTTGACATTACCTCTGAGCTGTGCATCTACAGGTCCAGTACATCAGATTCCACACTCCACCTCGCACTCTCTCAGCACACACCGTCACCTCTGCCTCTCGCTAAACCATCTTCAAGCAGTTGACTTTCCAGGGCTCACTGCTTTTGATCAGAACAAAATCGCTCTAGTCTCCTTCTATTTCAGTAGAGAAGTGGCTTCAGACTCTCTCTATTTACAATATTCTAGTATAAGGCCAAGTTGCACTGCAATTAATTGAAGGCCGAATGTAATTATACACAAAATGGTGTTGGAATGTCTAAACTATTTAATTTAAATTAAAACTATTCAATTTAAAGCTTAAATTAGCTTTGCTAGTGAAAAATAACACTGCAAAAAAATAACAACCACTTCAAATAGGTTTTCTGTAAACTCCATCGGTCTGCTACTGGTCAAACAAACAGATAGTCCTGCCCAAAACTCACACATTGGTTGAGCCAATGTTGCTCTATCGACTGGTCAGGATACTCAAACAAACTGAACAGTGTTTTGACAGCACTACAGATCCACGGTGTTTGCACTTTTCAGGAAAACCAATCTACTGAATGAATGGCTTATTTATTGTCTCCATATTAAATTAGCGTATATGAGAAAGTATATAACACGACACATTTCACCTTATAATTTACAAAATCCTGATAATTTACTCAGCCCCATCTTGTTCATGTCTTTCTTTTTTCAGTTGAAAAGAAATTAAGGTTTTTAAGGAAAACATTCCAGGATTCTTCTCCATATAGTGGTCTTCAGTGGCGGTCACTGGGTGGAAGGTCCAAATTGCAGTTTCAGTGCAGCTTCAAAGGACTCTACGCGATCCTAGACGTGGAATACACGTTTTATCTAGCAAAATGATCGGTCATTTTCTAAAAAAAATAAAAATTTACGTACTTTTTAACCACAAATGCTCATCTTACACTAGCTCTGCGATCCACACGCTTGATGTAGTCACGTTAGAAAGTTCATGAGTGACGTCGGCAGAAGTACCAATCCAGTGTCTACAAAGCGAACGTGCAAAGACTAAGCCAAACGCCCTTTACAGAAAAAAAAAACAAAGGTAAAACAACAATATCGAATGATTTTGAAGTTGGAGGAGAAAATTACAAGTTTTTCGCCCTACCACGGTATTTCGGCCAACGTCACATGTGCCCTTTCAACGTAATGCGTGGCGCATCGCAGAGCAGTGCAAGACAAGCATTTGTGGTTAAAAAGTATGTACTTTTTTTTTTTTTTATCTGATCGTTTCGCTAAATAAGATCCTTATTCCTCATCTGGGATCACGTAGAGCCCTTTGAAACTGCAATGAAACCACAATTTGGACCTTCAACCCAGTGAACCCTGCTGAAATCCACTATATGGAGAAGAATCTTGGAATGTTTTCCTCAAAAACCTTAATTTCTTTTCAACTGAAGAAAGAAAGACATGAACATCTTGGAACTAATCCTTGAGAACTAATCCTTAATGCTTAACTTGAACTAATCCTTTAAAGACATAAACATGTATGTACATAAGTATATTGTATCAAATGGTAAGTACATAGGTCACCTAATATAAAGCGTGACTAATAATTTTATAATATTTTTTATAATAATATACTGGATTATTTAACAGTAAATAATGGCCTGTTTTTTATTATTTAGGAATAATGTATGTAACCACATCCATATGCATCAGAAACGACTGCAGCTACAGGTGTAATATGACGAGGTCGCCTATGTTATAGCTGCAATTTAGAGGAGTCTTTATTGTGAATCATTCAGCTTGAAAGGTCATCATTTTACTTAAGACGTCCTTGCACCAATCTAATTTATTCACCGGTATCTTCTCTCCATTCACTTCATCCTCACCTCATTTCTCCATTCCTCTTTCTCTATCTCCCTCCTAACCCATTTTATACTTTCCCTTGGCTTGTTTACTCCTAGATTAGAAGTACTATTTTAAGGTCTCCCTGCAGCCAATATTTAAATCTATGACTGCATATGTGCCGCCTAGTTCCCCTGGCACTCATTAAATCTGAGGTCAATTCAAAGCAGCACTGGGTTTAAGCCTTAAGATGTAAAAATGAGCAATCAATGGTGGGAATGATGACCTATCAATGATTTCTCAGGATAGGAGCAAGAAATTCCCACTCCGTTAACCACTTTCACACAGCCACATGCAAACTGAATACTGAGAGCTCCCCTATTTTAATATTAGAAACTGTAAAGAAGAACAATATTTTGTGTCATGGTTGCTTGGCCTGTGTTTTTGTGGAATGTTTAAACCCATGTTCAGTGCTGAGACAGACGGCTCCACTAACTGCTGTCACTGCTGCTCTTGTCAAAGCACACGGGACAGCGGTCCTGCAGACATTAGCAATGGTCATATCTCTGAGGATGGCAGCATGTGTTATGAAACGGCATGATGTGGAACTGTCATTGCCATCTGAATTCATTACTGTAAAATCTGGTTCATTAACACATTGGATGATAAAGCATGTCTTGCACGTCGCTTGAGCATTAACAGGTGTCACTCTGCTTGACAGAACAGTGTGTTTGTGCACTGCAATCAGTATGGTCCTTGGGTCCAGGTGACTCTCAAGTTCTCATACACACATATTCATAGACCTATCATGAAATTTAAAAATCGATCTTAGTAACCCCAAAATGGTGCCTCATCACATTGGCAGAACCTTCTGGAGAACCTCTAGACACTCTTTTTTAAAAGATCAGTTCTCTGAGGAACCTACAAAGTTGAGTTGTAAGACCCTCAAGAACTCTAAAGTCCATAAACTGTTCCACCAGTAACCTCATTACTAGGAAAGAATATTGGGTGCGCCTTCAAAAGCCTTCTTTGAGTGTGGCACTCTGAAGAACCCAAAGTATTTTTTTTCTTCATATTTACAGTGTGGGAAAACGCTACTTACCATCAGGGTTGGCACAGATGAAGACCCGGACGCTCCTGCCCGTGGGGACATGGAACGGTGGGAGCGCAAGGACGTTCCCACTAATGGCTGCTCTGCGCAGAGCAGATTCACGGGGACAGGGCTGCCTGCTGCCCACTCCGGACGGCCACATGGGTGGCGACTTCCAACGAGGCTGCAGAGAGAATTCAACAACTTTAGAAATACAGGACAATTCATGAATGGTTTTGAAATACTCAAGTGATTGAATTCTGAGGGTGCAGTCACATTAACAAAACTCCACAACCAAAAAAGGTCCATTGTCTATTGTCAGTAGTGTAATGATGTATGAAGCACAGTTGCCACAAAAGTCACTTTTAAACCCAGAAGCTTTCTGTTGTCATTGTGGTGATGAGTCACCAACTTGAACTAGTTGCAAAATCAGTGTGGAGAAATCTTTTGCCCTCACGCAAAATTCCAGATCATGTGGATTCTTGATGAAATTAATGGATTTTGCACACGAAAATCTGCTGAAGAGCAGTAAGCGTGACCTTTGACAACTAAGCACTGGTTCCTTTTCTGAAGCAGTTGCATTTTGCAGCACTGTAACACGGCTACTGATTTTATAGCGCAAAACATACAGCGACCAGTGTAGTCCGATTCCTGCAAAACTTACTCTTGTCTTGTGAGTCGGTTCTTTTAAGTGAGCCAAAAATATAAAGCATGACCAGACTCCCAAAACAGTGACTCTTATGAGGTACTTTGTCTTAATGAATAAAAGATTACATTCACACTGTCAAGTGTTTGGGATTAACAAACATATTTATTAACGGGTGTGACTGTGAACAAATTACTGATGTCAAGTGTCTTTTCTGTTCTCGTAACCATAGTGACAGTGGCTGAATTCCGAACAGCATACTAGATTTGACAGATGAACTCGCATCTTGATTGGGTTTGTTTATTAAATAGTAAGATTTCAATGTCTTGTAAGATTTTCTAGATGGTTTAATATTTCATTTTAAATAACCCTTGTTGTTCAAGATTTCCAAGCATACCCATACAGGGCTATATGGCAGAAATAGTAAGATTCGTATGCTAGAATACTACTGCAAATTAAGCCAGTGACTTAAGTAAATAAAATGGTGGTGTCCATAACACTTAAATGGTTGATCACAATTGACACAACCCTGTTCAATAAACGAGTAAATACCCGTAACCTGAAGTAAATTAAGTGACAGAAAAGTTTGTCCAGTAGCGTTCTGCACAAGTTTACTTAAATGTGAGTCTTGAAAATTAAAGAGTGTCAGTTTGGTTTTAAAATGAGGTTGTCACCTTGGTTAATCACCGGACGGATGTGTAAACATAACCGTATTTAGCACTCCCTTAACTATTTATAACCTAATATGTAGCTGTGTGAACGTGGACAAAGAATTACCGAACAAATAAACCCGGTGTTACACTGAATTCTGTGACCATAATTGGCGGCGTAGTGACGGTAAGGTCAAAGAGTCAAAACGCTTGATTGCGTTCCAGTGTTATCTTTCGCAGCTCGTCTTGCGCATGAGCACAACAATTTTAGAACGCTGTCAAGTTAAAATAAATTCTCCCAAATGCACGTGAGGCATGTTGGTTCATATGGCAATATGTATTTAAAGATACACATTAATATGAGTTTTGTCAGCAGCAGTATGCATACATTAATGAAATGCTACCATATTTACATTTTACTTGTACTGCCAATTATTTGATTAAAGTAGGCTAATTAAAAGTCTGTATAAACGTTCTTTGGCGAGAATTAACCTATATTATCTTTGATTTAATATAGAAATGCAACATACAGGTGAGGGTAGTAAATGCAATTAGAATATTGCTTTTCTTTCCACACCAAAATCGGATTTTTCTCCATTAGCCTCCAAAAAAGCTACTGGAACCGTCAAGGAAACTGAATAGTTAAAAGAAATCAGAATCGATTCCCATTTCTAGTTGTAAATGACTTATTGCTTGAGCAATGACTGCAATTGCCTTTGTAAGAAGGCACACTAGACCATGTCTACTTTCTCACTTTATACCAATTTTCAGTGTAACCAGAGAAAAACGCGTGAACGCAACCGGTCACGAACTGCATCTCCGCACAAACGGAACGAACAATCGATAATTTTCTGTCTCAGCAAACAACGAATCTTGTTTTTAAGAGTTGAAGATCGCTTTGTCTTAGTCGCGTTTCATGCCTTAACATTACACCTGAAACACATCCGAAGACGATAAAGTTGCGCGTTGATCGTACAGTAAAGCCAATTCCAAACAAAATAAACTCAGCCGCGCTTCAACACACACCGAATGCAGGCAGCATGCTTGCACAGTAACACACTTGAAGTGCTTACGTTCATCCTCTTCATCCTGTAACCGTGTCACACAATATCCGAGCAGGTATCCACGGAAATCAGCGGAGACGGCGACACAAACGCCCATTAAATATTTTTGACCGAAAATCAGTCCCGGGGGACCAGGAGAGTGACGGTCGCTGGCCAAACCCCGGCGGTCCGCATCCTCCTCGTGCCGTGTCTTATAAAGCTCCGCGCACAGCGTTTTCTGTCCGCAGTGCTTGAGGAAAACACAAGTGAGGTGACAGAGATGAGAGTGGAGGGATATTCCTCTCATCGCCAGCTGTCTCTTAATGCGCAGCGGCGAGCAGGAGTACGAGAGGAGGAGGAGGAGGAGCGCTCTGAATTCATTATCAATAAATGCTTCTCTTTCGCAGCGCGCTGGAAGTTTAAGTGAATTGAATTAAACGTAATTGATTGGACTGCATTGCTGCTCGCGCTCGGGGAAATGCTCAAACCTCGCCTATCTTCCTCGCAAACATGGACCAGAAAGACTGCTGTTGTTTCGGCTATTTTCCAGATACAAAGTGCGCAGAAATAACAAATACTAAACGATTTTTATAAAACAAATGTGTTTTTGTAGATTATTGTAAAAAACAGACTACTGTAACCTTGTTTGCTCGTCTCCCAGCCTTGTCAGACTGGTCTGCTGACTGGGTTTCTGAACACTTTTCAGCTGGCCAGGCTGGAAGACCAGCTTAAACCAGCCAAGAGCCTGTTTTATATTAAGTGCTCTGTTCTTAGGTACATTTCAAATATCACGCAGAGCAGATTTATCATGAGGTTAACCTGGCCAAGTCTGCTGCTGACTGCAAGCAGATGTTGTCATCTTCGAGACAAAAAGCCTAAAACTGTGAATCCCTTGCTTGGTGATATTTAAAGTATTCAAAGCTACATACCGAAAGTCATTTGTGCCCATAGGACTCAAGGACGTCAGGTGTAACTAAAATATATTATGCAATAGGTTTGTGTAATTTAAATTTTTCTTTCTATTTCTGTGCAATTTTAATCAATCATCAATCAATCAATCAATCAATCTATCTATCTATCTATCTATCTATCTATCTATCTATCTATCTATCTATCTATCTATCTATCTATCTATCTATCTATCTAATCTCTGCAAAATCTCTAAAAAATCTGTAGTCATGTCATATATGGCTTCAAACCTAAAAAAGAACAAGCGTGTTTCATCAAGCACATGGTTATTTAATCAAACGCGAGTTTAGTTAATATATATTGTTAGTTAAAATAAGTAACTTACTGTTCTCAACGATTGCTGTGCTGTTTCCCCTCTGGGTCCTGTTGGCACGGTGCTTTAATATAAAGGGCCAGACCCTCTGCATGAGGCACACATGAACACTGCAAAAAGAGAGGTGCTGAATCTGGCAACCAGCAGTGGCTTAACCTTTCTTTCTTTCCCTCTTCCGGTAAAGCTGTAATCCCTCCAAGGCGGAAGGAACTGCCCTCTTCTGATTCCAGATCGGTTTTTGCACCCCCTCTCGTAGTGGTGTAGGCCATGTTTGGGTGGTTAGTGCTGATCACAGAGCAGTGCGAAAGATCCTAATCTCTCATATACAGAGCAGTGTGAAGCTAATGTGGTGGGGTTTTGTTTAAACAGTCCCAGCATGCCATGGGCAATTAGGGAAAGTGAAAAGAGTTGACATGCACAACATTTATTATATGAATCCCACTTGAATGATTGCAAAAAAATGCTGAAAACACTGCTTTGAGGTTTCGTAGTAACAGCACAAGTTGAGCAAAAGCGCACACAAACAGCCTTCATTCTGACCATGTAATCTACATCTGCAATAATTTGGCTGTATCATTATGCATCATTACAGAAGCAGCCATGCAAAGAGAACAGCTCTATAGGGACAATGCGGTCCTTTTGACTTATGGTTATCTAATCAGACTCTATGCTTTTTTGAGAATGCCATACCAGAATGTGTGAGAGCATACGCGCTACCGGAATATGTTTGTTTGTTTGTTTGTTTGTTTGCAGAAATGCAAATTTCTTGTGAATGGAGATATAATTTGTATATAAAACGTGTGCAATGAGCTTTATAGAGCGAGACACAAGCAAGAGATAGCATTTGTAGGCTTATGTCTGTGTCTATATGTGTGTGCGCACACATGCATGTTTGTGCATTCATCCTCGTATACCGACATTGACACCAGAGACGCCCACTAGCCAACGAGACCCATAAATCAAAGCCCAACTTCCTTTCTTTTCCCCATGCCTGTCTTTTGTCTGCTCAAAAGCACCCTATATAGCTACTATACCACCAGCACATCCTCGCCTCAAGATAACCCCTCCACAGATCGATACCCTCAATCCCCGGACAAATGCATGCATAGCTTCCATAGCAGGCGAGACAGGGGCTTTGTCTCCCTCTCTGCAATGCATCGAGTGTGAGAACAGTTTGCCCCAGTCTGAGATTGTAAGAGAGTCAAGGTGAAAGTATGTGATCAAAGAGAAAGTGTCTGAGGCTTTGTGCTGAAAAGACTTTCATTGATGGATGACCCATTGACACGTTAGCAATTTAGAAGAGAGTTTAACAAAGTAAAATAGATTTTGGCATGAAATACATTTGCCGGCCGAGTTGAGAAAGCTAATTTTTGTGGACAAAAGTATTCAGACTGACGTAATTTCTGGTCATGTTGTGAAGTATTGGGGATGTTTCATAATGCAGTTTTCTTGTTATGCTGGAGTATTGAGCCACTTTGTCTCCTGTTCTATAAAGGCATTAGTGTAATTTTGTTTGTCATGGACTTTGGAAAAAATGCAAAAACACAGAAACATTTTTGGTTTGGTCTTGTTCTTTGAGGAAGAAACATGGAGAGCTTCAAGTGGAACTATTTTTAACACACAAGTATGCAGAATTAATAGCGTTGTCCGCAATCTGTGCTATTCAGCAGTGTGGAGAGTCTGTGGATAATTCAGAACCATGGACAGCACCCTAAAGCTACAGCAGAAGCTTATAACCTTCTGGTCTCCAAGCAGAAACCAGAATAATTGGTTTTTAGAACAACAACAACTCAGCCTGGCAAGACTAATGCAAAACAAAACAAATCACTCCAATCACAAAGCTGTCTACAATTGGAAATGTGTGGTGCATGTGCAATGGGCAGACATCTTGTTTCTTCACGTCACATAGGCTCCAACCACTTAATTTCATTTAATTATATTTGCACTTTTTTGGTCAATTCTGATCAGTTTTTTCATGTTATAGCTGATTTTATATTCTATATTTTATCTAAATAAATTAAAAATAAAACACTAAAAACTAAAATAATTTTTTTAAACGCTACAAATGAATTAACATTATAATGTAGAGTATGAAAATGGATACTCATGTTGAGATTTGCTGAAAATGACATTTAACTATTAGTGTTTTTAAGGATTTATTTGATGGAAGTGTTAAAAAAATAGCATGCATGCACGATTAAAAAAAACAATAATTGCCGATACGGAAAAATTACATCCCTGAGATTTTCGGCGAAATTCACCGTTTTGAATTAAAATTTGTAATTTCTGTGAATCGTGTAGATCCGAAGAGTTCAGGGTAAAAAATTGACACCTATTATTTCCTATTCCTAATTGTATTGAGGGCTATGAGTTTCAGTCGGCTCATAATCGTCGACCATTGCATCAAAAGCAGCTTGTACCTCTTACCTTTGACATGGATTAAAGAGGTGAAAAAACCTTGAAAAATCTGATTCTAACTCACAGGCTTCTTGAGGACTTTTGATAAGGTTTTTGGACAATTTATTGGCTGACCCTATAAGCTGATTTTTTTTATTCTGTTCTAATTTCATTTTATTGCAGGGTATTTTATTGCTTTATTGTTAATTGGTTGGGGTTTTGTTAGTTGGGCTAATAATATTGGGGATATCTGTGCATCTGTTATTCCTTGCAAAAAAATCCAGTAAATAATTTTTAAAAAGCAGCTCGTAATGGCAAAAAATGCTCAATCAAATGTCTTTGGAAGTTAAAATATGTTCTCAAAACTCGTAAGACCGATATGCATCATGTTTATTTGTAGGCAGGTTATGCAGTAGGCTAACACACTCATCGTTTGGCTCTGGAACAAAGTCAGTGGAAACGTTGCCCGGTTCTGAGAGAGGTTTGTAGATTCCCTAGCCAAGCACTGACTCTGGCAGGAGAACCAACGCCATTTTGGTGGAAAAAAAGGGTAATTTTCTGCCTCTGCAAAACAAGACAATAGTCATGCCTAGCCAAAATACACAGACTTGTGACGTTATAGAACCAAACCTCCCCAGGAACACTATTCAGACAATTTTGTTAATTCATTGACTGCGAACATGCTCATCCATTCTACTTTGAAATGGAGAAACAATTGGTTCTGGTCGCACTAAATATGGATTACAAATCTCAAACGTACTGAAACATCGAGCACATTGCCAAAATGTGAGAGTCGGATAGCCCATCCATACAATGAAAGGGTTTCGCATGCCAGAATTTCCCAGCACTCCTGCTAAGCATGCCTTGCTAATCCTGTCAATGACTCTGCAATCGTGAATGTTTTTGTTGAGCGTTCCATGTGCCTCACATGCCGATAAAAGCCTGAATAATGAATGAGATCCCCTTTACACGCCAAGGGGAAGTGCCGACTTAATCTAGCTATTAGCACTGATGGGACAAAGAGGTGTAAGAGTCCTCGGCTCAAAAGAGTGGGATTAAGAGACGTCAATCAAGGCTCTAGCATCACCTTCTGCAGCAATTGAGTTATAATGATAAAACTGAGGCATTCCAACAGGTTGACTGGACAGATGTTGTTTACATGCTTTAGTATTATTTTCCCTCCTGAGAAAAGCCATCTGATAAGCAAACAGACATTCTGACAGCAGAGAAGACTCACCCTGATGTGTTGTCATGACAATAATTCGGTAAGGTAATAAACGGTGAGGTATATAGTGCAGCGGGAAAGATTTCAGCACCAGACAAGTGAGTTGCGCGAGAAAGGGAGCATGTCAGCGACCTTTTACAGTATATTGTAATTGATTTGATTTGTGACTCTGGATTGTGACATTCTTATACATGGGCATTTGAGGTTTCACTTGTGGAAGGTCTTACACTTTATTTTCATGGTCCACTTTAGACATTCTACTAACTATAAGTTTAATAACTACATGTCAACTAACTCTCAGTAGAGTATTAGTAGACTGTCTGCTATCTGCTAACACTTTAATGGTCCCCCAACAGACATTCTATAATTATAAATAACTTTGCATCTTCATGTCAACTTATTCTACTAACACAAACCCTAACACCTAACAGTCTACTAATACTCAAATGAGAGTTAGTTGACATGTAGTTGCAAACTTACTTAGTTAGTGGAACGACTAAAGTGGACCATCGAAAGAAATTGTAACCAACTTTTCTCAGAATTAAATGCAACAGACAAAATCATCCATGATGGATGCTCTCTAATCATTAAAACAAGTACATGTAACTTTCAGATTATGATGCTAGAACAACAGCAGCCTTTATCTGTTCCATTAAAGAAAAATGTTCACAAGACATTTTCCTGCTGCCTTGATATCAAACAAATTCTACTGCAGCTCTTACAGACACTAAACCTTCTAACTGTCACAGCTTTGCTCGCTTTTTTTTAAGCAAGCGAGATCCTTTTGAAATATCTAATTAAACCAATTAAAGGAAGACGGTGGTTTAGTCAATTCAGTTGTGTCACTAAAGCTGTGTATGCTAAGAAAAATTCAACAAATGATAAAATGTCAAACAAGTGATTCTTATGATTTTCTTTTAAAGTCTCCCTGTGGTGAAAATCAAGTTTTTAATGTTTTTTATATGTCTATCTGGTATATTTAACATGCTTTAAGACAAACCATGTGCAAATTCATACGTCAACACCAATATGGTGGGTGTTGTTTAAAGCCTTTCTAAGGATATTGATTGTTAGAAGGCAGCTGTCTGACTCACGAATGGTTTGTGTAACATTAGCAACACATTATTAGCTGTTTGATAACATAGTCCAGCAAAACGCTAATCATATTAACTACCGTTATGTGTACGACGTTGTAAAAAGCGATTCCATTGTACAGCGTTTACCTCAGTAAGTTGACCGAGTGGATCTTGTCTGAGCTCATGCGAGTGAGTGGAGGCGGGGCTAATTATCATATTCATAGATACTTGTATATTAAATGAGGCAAGGGTGTAGAGTTACATTCAAGCTATATTTTAAGGCATTAAGAATTTTTTTCACAGGATTTTGGTGATCAATTTTGGTGATCAAAGATGAGATAAAATTATTGACTACAGGGGGACTTTAATTATTTTTTCAGGACAGCTTTATCCAATAAGCAGTGTTTTATTGAATCTCTGTCATGACATACTGATTGAAAATCACATATGCAAAATCAGTTTCCATTTTAACTCAAGCTTTTATAAAGTACATTGCTTAATGAGCTACTGAAAATGTTACAGTCCTGGTTGAAGCATAATTTCCCAAGAGTGAACCAGAGATACTGATATTAATTTGCATGAACATGAAACAAAACTCACCATCTGCAGATACAGAAAACAATACTACACAAGAGACAATGGAAACTTGAGGTCTATTTATACAGAGACTACTGACTAACAGACCAATGACAAAACAGAACAGCAAGATACATGAGGGCAAGGGACAAACAGGAAGCATGACTGTGAGAAATTACAAAATAAAAGACCAACATCAACAAAACCCAAACCAATGTGTATGTGTGTGTGTCTGTCTGTATAGTTCAAAAAACATTTATGTAAACGTATTTGCAATTTATGTTTATCGACAGGTGCACGTGTGTGGGACGGGTGACAAAGACAGCACTGTGAGGGCTCTAGATTTGAGTTTTTGTATGGAATATATTTTGGGCATGCATTAGGCAAATGTAATATTTATTTCCTGGAGTTCAGCATATTTTCTCTATTCCTGTTTCCCCTTTCTCTTTCTTACTCTTCACCCTCTGTCGTTCTCTTTCTCTCTCACACACTCACATTATACTCAATTGGCAAGTGAGTAAAATATGACTATGGGGCAGAAGAAGTGGGTTGTTTTGGCTTACCGTTGTGACATTTAAATTGGACGCCCTCAGCTCAGTCTATGGAAGTCATTACTGACTCACTACCACAGGCTGTAAAGAGTGAATAAAGAAAACAGTTAGATTTCACAGTTCAAACTAAGTTTCGTCTAGGGTTAGAGGCAGATAATCTGGTCAATGAAAATAATTTAACTAGTTTGTGAGTCATTGCTCTCTACATTCCAATCTGAGTTTGATTTAGGCTTTAAAGGGTTATCAGAGTTTCTCTTGTTTTAGCTTGAGTCTGAATTTAAGTCTCTATGATAAAGGAATAGTTTATTCAAAAATGAAAATTCTGTCAGCATTTACTCACGCTCATGTCATTTTAAACGTTTATGGCTTTCTTTTTTATATGGATAAAATAAGATATTTTGAACCAAACAGTTTTGGTTGCCACTGACTTCCATTATATGGATGAAAAAAATATATTTTTTTCAAAATGTTTTCTTTTATTTTCCACATGAAAAATGCACGTTTGAAACAAAATCAGGGTGAATAAATTATGACAAAATTGTAATTTTTGAATGAGCTATCCCTTTAAACTATTAAGTTATATATAAAATATGTATAAAAAACATGTATAAATATCAGTGCTATCAATCATTTAGTCTGCTTCAATCCCACCCCTGCAAGCTCACATTCATCTGCCTTCATTTTTTTGTATATATATAAAGTTAGGTTGAATAATTAAGCAAAATGTCTTGTCATGAAAAGAAATTGCAGAGAGAAGCAAATGACATGAATGATTGAGCTCATAGCAGTAGGCCCAAGCAATGTGCTATTTTTGTCATCCTTTTTCAGAGCAGGTTAAATCTACATGGACAGTTAATGAATACTGGGCTCAAGGGACAATCTCTCTTGCCCTCTCTGTTTCTCTCTCTTTCCTCACTACAGTAAACTTGTCATAAATTCTGTAAAAAAAAACAGTATTTGCATCTGTATTACATTAAAGGGATAGTTCATCCAAACCTTCAGTTCACCCTCAGGCAATCCAAGAGGTAGGCGTCTTTTTTTTCTTCTTCTTCAGTAGAACAGTAAAGAAGATTTTTAGCTGAAACCATGGTCCTTGGTGATTCATATAATGCAAGTCAATGGCTACCGTGACTTTTAGAGTCAAAAAATATATATACAGGCAAAACAAAATGAATACCCATGGCTCCTGATGATACACTGAGGTCTTGTGAAGCAAAACAGAAATTTATTTACAATATTTATTACCTGTAGTCCACAGCCTCGGCAAACGGTCCTGAGCACGTTCACGACAGTCTGGAGTTTGAGCTTCCTGTTGCATAATGACGTATGCCCTGAAGCTCAAACGTTGGGAATCTGTGAAAAGTCAATATCCAGACTGAGATTGTGCAAGCGAATGTAATCTTAATTTTTTAAAGAGGTCGTGGCATCTAGGATTAGCACAAGTAAGTACCACTTTGACGAACAATGCAACGCACATGCCCTTTCTCTCTGTTGTAAATGAACACAGCATCAGCTCACATGTGAGTTTGCTTCCCAGCATACGTCATTATGCGACAGGAAGCTCGCGCTCCAGACTGCCATAAATGCGGCATTTGTCAAAGCTTTGGTTTACATGTAATAATGCTGTAAATAATGCTCTGTTTCTTGTATGAATCACCAAGGGCCATGATTTCAGCTAAAAATCTACTGTTCTACTGAAGAAAAAAGACTTGGGTCTAGGTGTACCCAAATTTTCATTTTTGTGTAAACTATCCCTTTAACCACACTGTCCTTCGGATGAGACTTTAAACCAAGTCCTGACTCTCTGTGGTCATTTTAAATCCCATGGCACTTCTTGTAAAAGAGTAGGGGTGTAACCCTGGTGTCCTGGCCGGATTCCCTCCATTAGTCCTTATCAATCATGGCTTCCAAATAATCCCCATCCACTCAGTTGGCTCTATCACTCTCTCTACTCTCCACCTATAGCTTGTGTGGTGGTGGTTGAGGAGAGACCCCATGATATGATTGTAAAGCACTTTGGCTGTACAGTAGTACATAGTAAAGCGCTATATAAATGCCTCATTCATTCATTCATTCATTCAAATGTATAATTTTTAGGTGTTGAAGTGTTACTTCACTCAAAAATGTTGTCATCATTTATTCACCTTTACGTCATTCCAAGCCCATAAGATGCATTTTCAAAACATACATGAAGAAGTTGACTTTTGTCCCTCTATTGAAAGTTCTTTCTACCTGAATAAAAATAATCCATATAAATTGAGCGGTTTAATCCCAGACTCCGGAAGAGACACAATTGCTTTATGTGAGGAACAGATTTAATTTAGGCTTTTATTCATATATAAACATTGATCAACACACATACACAGAGCACTTCAAATACAGAAAACCAATGAGATTTGTTTTAGCGCATCAAGCAAGCACCGCTGAGCTGCAGCTGACCATATTTGATTAGATGAACCTTTTTAAGAGTCAAACTTTTGGTCAAATATTTTCATTTGTATTTCAAAGATAAACAAAAGTTTTATAGGTTTGGAATGACGTGAGGGTAAATAATTGATGAAAGAACTTTCATTTTCGAGTGAACTTTACCTTTAAATTATTATTCCAGGATAAAATGCAGAGACAAGTAAATCATTTATAGAGGCACTATAAAAAAACATTGCTGTTGTTTTTGAGCACACATAGTGTCATTATAGTTGAACCAGTTGCATGAGTTTAGGATGGGATTATCTGATTTCCCAATCTATTACAGATAACAGGAGTTTATCTGTCATCATAGGTAACAGGAGTTTACTAAACAACCCCCAAGTTAGAAATTACATACTTAAACTTTAATTTTCTATGCATTACTGTAATGCTTCTTTAAACACCGATTTTACATATTATTTCTATACAATAAGTTTGTGACTGACATGGTGTTTTTTATAGGTATTCCAAAAATAGAACAGTTAATGTGTGTTTGACATGGCAGGATGAAATCTCTTTTGTCCTTTCCTGTCATAAATCACACCGGATGACCACATGAAGGTGAACAGGCTGATGAGATCGTTCTCCTTTCTCCACACCATCTCTTGATCTGATGACAATCAAAATGATTGGAGTTGAAGCGCTTTGTGAATGAGTGCACCTACTTCAATTAATCATGTCAAATACAATGCCTTTTGATGTTGATGTTCCCATGAGCTCACTGACACATATGATTGAATAACATTTACACATCTTAAAAAAAAAGAAAAAAAAAAAGAAAATTCCATCTTTGAGATCTTCACTTTTAATCAGGTATCGTTCTATAGAAACACTGTTGGCTGGTTTAGGGCGGGTGAGCCAATCGTGGGTAACCTTCTCTTGATCGCCGAAGCTGTTCCCATGGCAATGGGGCGCCTGAGGGTTGCAGGCTAATCTGTTTGAAAATAGCGTAGACCTTGTGTTCCCTTGATGAAACCTGTAACTGACAGGCTGAAGATGACCTGCATATACTTTTTGACCTCTTAGACTTTTGTGGGAATTGTTAATATGAGCCTTTGCTGATATAGTATGACAAAACATTGAGTATAAATTGTCCACAAATAAATAAAACCTTTATTATATTCTTCACTGATATTATTAGTGATATCATCATGAATTTGTTTCACAAAACAACCAAACTTGCACTTTAGTGAGTGTTTTCTTCCTTTGTTCTTGCTGCTCTTTTGTCAGAATAAGCACTAGAGGTAAAAGTGTCTGTAACTAAAACTGAATCAGAAGGAGTTTCAGCTCTCTATCAAACTTTATCTCATGTGTGATGTCTGGCTAGACATTCAAGTCCAAAGCCTAAGAAATTGGGTAGACCAGAGAAGAACTCTGTCACTCATATATAAACAGAGCAGGCAGAAGATAAAGTAGCTGACTTTAGAGTAAAAATGTGGGGTAGCCTATACTTCTAATCATCTCTCTGCTCCGTTAGCACCTTTGCATTCTTGTTTCCTCATATCATTTTATGCAAAGACTTTGATCTTTCTTTAATCTACAAAACACTCCAACTCAAGTAAAAGAGGGAAGACACTGTCACGTTGTACTTTCCATATGTTTTGTTCACAAAGATAACATCAAGGTGTCATTGGTTCCAACACCTTCTCAGGGTCATCCCTCTTCTTTATCTGCAATGGACAATATGGGATATGTGGTTTGAAGAATAAAGAGAGTAAAAATTTGTGAAATTTGGCACACTGATAAAGGAGAGTCAGAACATTGACCACAGCCAAGTCTCTAACTCAATCCCTCTAGCGCCACCAACTGTCCAAATTTTTATCTTCATCTTTTTTTCATCTTTCATCTTCACTTTAGTTTGTGCTAATAACTTTTGAACCATAGGCGATTCGATTGCAGATGGTCATAGACGGTTCGTCCGATTTTCACCTAAATTGGCTTAGATCATCTTCAGACCATGCTGGCAAAAAGTAATTAAAAAAGATTTTTGATAGACCGTACCATTTTCAAATATGCGCAAATGGATGCAAGGCTATATTTCCGCAATGCCTTAGCATATTGAGATGAGCCTTGTTACACGTCATCACAAGCATGACCTGAGGCCACATCACCACCTACTGGTCAGGAGATATGAAAAATTGTTATTTTTGCTTATAACTGACATTCTGGCATAAAGTCATCAAATTGATCTCTTTTGATTTGAATGATAATCAGTTTTCCCATATCGGCCATTTTGGGTGTCGCCCATTTTGAATTTTGTCATAAATAGCTGTATTTTATGAACGCATTAGCATATCATTACAAAACTCTGTATGTGTCATCGGAACCATGCTGTGAATGTAACTGCACCACCTTCTGGATAAAATTTTTAATGAAAGTTCAAAAATTGTTAATAGGTTTTGATTAATTTTGCCAATTTTAATGAAACTGGTCTTGATAAATTCCTTAAATCATAGCCTACTGAGAACAATGATACCAATTATGCCATATTCGTTCGAACTTGTTGTCCACCATTTTGAATTTCTTTGACAATCTACTTGAACTCTTCCTAGACCATATTATTACTGAGAAGAAGAAGAAGGATGGCTGCTTTAAAGAGCAATCTCCAAATTACAATATGGGATAATAGGCACGAAGAAGAATATGCCTGTGAAATTTCCTGTGAAAAAAAAAAGGATTTAAAAAACTTTTGTTTTGAGATTTTGTGTTATAATGAGAATTTAGGGTATGTTTACATAACAAAGATGTACAAAAAATTGTGATGTCACTTTGTAAAGAAACACTACGCACCTATAGTCTGAACACGTTTTCACAAATTCATGTTTTTGTTGTTTACATGGAGATGATAACTACGGAGCCCCGCACTTGACATGTAAGAAAAAAAATTAAATCGTGTGCACGATTTGCTAATTCATTCCCTCAATTTACTAATTTGTGTGCACGATTTAAGGCTGATTTATACTTCTGCGTCGAGTGTACGGTGTAGGCTTTTTGTACCACGTGTATCCTACGATGTAGCCTGATGTGCACCTCTTCAAAAATGTAACGTGTTAATTCTACGCGGACCGCAAGCGCTGTGATTGGTCTGCTAGAACCCCTCCCTCAGGTCAAAAAACTGGTGTGGCGCGATAAGAGAAGAGCGAGCATTTTCAACTTCCATAGGAATAAAATATGCTCCGTTTCAGGGGACACACACAGTCAAACTGCAACAAAAGTCGTTTTTGCCACTCTTTGATGCAGAAGTATAAATCAGCCTGAGGCCTACTATTTTTTCCTGCATGTCATGTCCGTGGCTCCGTAAAGCAGGGGATTCTCTGACCTCCAGCAGCAAAATGACAGCAACACTTCCCTACAATGAGAGGAAAACACAAGCTTTTAAAATCAGGTTTCAAAGTGCAAGTTTTTGAAAACAGTACTGTTATCCTGCTAAAGCAGAGCAGAGAGTGAGAGAGAAGTGCCCTTCAGGTGCTTGATTGCAGATCAGTCCCAGCTGATGAGAGAACTTCAGAACAGACGTAAAGTACCTGGCACTGATCCTGAAAAGGTGTCAGGGTGCTTGATGCAGGTAGATGTGTTCACTGCACTGAAACTGCTGTTTATCGCTATGCTGATAGCTGCCACGCTTGCCTTTGAGGAAAGGTTAACCATATGCCTCATAACCACACACAATATGACAATATGCCTCATAACAATTATGACTTATTTGACTCTCTTAAGATTTATCTTACAGAACATATGCTTTTATGAATGACTGACACAGTAATGAAGACATCCAAGCTTACAATGGTGTGTGTGTTTGTGAAACTGATGATTCAGAAAGATCCATCTGCTGTCTGACAGATAGGTGTCCTTAGTGCAGAAACAGGCTGGCGGCAACATTTTCACAAGAAACAATTGCGGAAAATACAGAATTTGGGATATACACAATATTAAATATGAAACTCAAGGCTAGATTTTTACGGAAAGTATTCAGACCCCCTTAAATTTTTCACTCTTTGTTATATTGCAGCCATTTGCTAAAATCATTTAAGTTCATTTTTTTCCTCATTAATGTACACACAGCACCCCATATTGACAGAAAAACACAGAATTGTTGACATTTTTGCAGATTTATAAAAAAAGAAAAACTGAAATATCACATGGTCCTAAGTATTCAGACCCTTTGTTGTGACACTCATATATTTAAATCAGGTGCTGTCCATTTCTTCTGATCATCCTTGAGATGGTTCTACACCTTCATTTGAGTCAGCTGTGTTTGATTATACTGATTGGACTTGATTAGGAAAGCCACACACCTGTCTATATAAGACCTTACAGCTCACAGTGCATGTCAGAGCAAATGAGATCATGAGGTCAAAGGAACTGCCTGAAGAGCTCAGAGACAGAATTGTGGCAAGGCACAGATCTGGCCAAGGTTACAAAAATATTTCTGCTGCACTTAAGGATCCTAAGAGCACAGTGGCCTCCATAATCCTTAAATGGAAGACGTTTGGGACGACCAGAACCCTTCCTAGAGCTGGCTGTCCAGCCAAACTGAGCTATCGGGGGAGAAGAGCCTTGGTGAGAGAGGTAAAGAAGAACCCAAAGATCACTGTGGCTGAGCTCCAGAGATGCAGTCGGGAGATGGGAGAAAGTTGTAGAAAGTCAACCATCACTGCAGCCCTCCACCAGTCGGGGTTTTATGGCAGAGTGGCCCGACGGAAGCCTCTCCTCAGTGCAAGACACATGAAAGCCCGCATGGAGTTTGCCAAGATGGTGAGAAATAAGATTCTCTGGTCTGATGAGACCAAGGTAGAACTTTTTGGCCTTAATTCTAAGCGGTATGTGTGGAGAAAACCAGGCACTGCTCATCACCTGTCCAATACAGTCCCAACAGTGAAGCATGGGGTGGCAGCATCATGCTGTGGGGGTGTTTTTCAGCTGCAGGGACAGGACGACTGGTTGCAATCGAGGGAAAGATGAATGCGACCAAGTACAGGGATATCCTGGACGAAAACCTTCTCCAGAGTGCTCAGGACCTCAGACTGGGCCGAAGGTTTACCTTCCAACAAGACAATGACTCTAAGCAAACAGCTAAAATAACGAAGGAGTGGCTTCACAACAACTCTGTGACTGTTCTTGAATGGCCCAGCCAGAGCCCTGACTTAAACCCAATTGAGCATCTCTGGAGAGACCTAAAAATGGCTGTCCACCAACGTTTACCATCCAACCTGACAGAACTGGAGAGGATCTGCAAGGAGGAATGGCAGAGGATCCCCAAATCCAGGTGTGAAAAACTTGTTGCATCTTTCCCAAAAAGACTCATGGCTGTATTAGATCAAAAGGGTGCTTCTACTAAATACTGAGCAAAGGGTCTGAATACTTAGGACCATGTGATATTTCAGTTTTTCTTTTTTAATAAATCTGCAAAAATGTCAACAATTCTGTGTTTTTCTGTCAATATGGGGTGCTGTGTGTACATTAATGAGGGAAAAAAAATGAACTCAAATGATTTTAGTAAATGGCTGCAATATAATGAAGAGTGAAAAATTTAAGGGGGTCTGAATACTTTCCGTACCCACTGTATGTGACAATTAGTTTTTTAAGGATGATGTTATTACATATAGTTTTATTGGCTAAAGGTCAATTAGATGGAAATAGGCTAGAGACAAGAAATTTTGCTAACTTTTTTTTACACATTTTCGATATCAGAATAATTTCATAACATATACAGTTATATACAACATTCAAAACAAAAAATAAATTAATATTTAAATTATTCATATTAAATTAATAATTATATTTTTAATGAATAAACAATTTATTTTAATGTATAAATAATTTACATTTTAATTATATTTATTAAATTAACATATAGTCAATATCATTGTATACTTTATAGCACGATACACATCTTAAGGCTTTCGTAATAATTTACAGCACATATTTGTAACTAAGGAGGCATTTACACAACACTGTTTTAAACTAAAAACTGAAAATTTTTTATAAACGTTCGTTTACATGACAACATGCGTTCTGGGGGCCTGTAAACAGACACTTTTCAAAACAGGTTTCAAAGTGCAAGTTTTTGAAAACGATAACGTTATTGTTAGCAAAATTTTTCAAAAATACAAGGGTACATTGTTTAGTACATGGTTGTCATGTAAACTTTCCCTCTCTCTACACACATTTTTTTTGTGCTCATTTTGGTTAATGCAACATAAAATGTCACTGTAAAAAACTTCTTTGGAGGCTAGGATTCTTAGCAATGACAATTAATTGGGCAGCAGTGAGCATGTCACACTAAAAGACATCTAATTTCTAAGACGATGATTTTTAAGATGATTTTTCCCTTTCCCTGTTATACAAACACAGGCATGCTTCATTTCTGAGCCAGTATGGAGCTCTAGTCAGAATTACCCTACAGATGTTATTTTAATAGTTGTAATGCTGTTATGCCTCAGGCTCGCTGTTACTGCAGCCCTGCTCTAGCATTTAATTACTAATAGTCACTTAACACAACATCATGTATTGGCTGGTGTTGAACAAATGAGAAAGGCAAGGAGTCTGAGAAACAGAGCTAAAGTAAAGTGTGTTGGTGATTTAGTTTTTTAATTAAATGACAATGACAAAAGACAGTGCATCATCACTTTTAAACAAATTTGCACTGGTAACCACTTTTTTTTTTTTTTTTTTTTTTTAAGTTTCCTTTTAAAGTTTTTTTTAGTCTTCACATTTGGCTCAGTCAATACCTCCCTGGGCCTTGAAGGAGGTCCAGACCTCTATTATATATCACCAGAAATGGCCTTGCAGTCATTCAGGTTAATGCCAGCATTTCTCAGAATCCTGTGTAAATATCTGCTCTGACTCTTTAGCTTTACCACCTTTCTCTCTCTCAGCTTTCCATTCACACTTCTCACGTGCCTCCACTGCTATTTTTCATTAAATCACCAGTTGTGAGCTAGATATAACTTTTTAATATGTTGTGCTGTAAAGATAGTAGCCTTTTTCACTGAACTGAATTTTCAATTGGTATTCTCAGATCTTCAGCAGAGACAAAGAAGAGAATTCACTATGAAAGATGGCTCATTCTTGTTGTACAAGACCTTTTGAAACTAAAAAAATGAATGTGATTGTGTTTTAAGGACATATTTCTATAAAAGATTAGCTCAGGAATTTGAATATTTATTTGAATATTTATACAATGACAAGAATAACAGAATGAAACCAGGATGGAAATTAAAAGCTAAAGCTAATTTTGATATTTTAAAAAGTATATTTTGAAATTTTATATTATATAGTGATCTGTCTTTTATTCAAGGTTTTAAAATTAATCAACAACAACAAAAAACAATGGACACCACAAAACTGTCAAATATCAAACTGCCAAAGTCAGTTTGATACAAGCTCCGAACCACTGATTCAAAACAAAAGATTCATAAAGCTTCGAAGCTTCATGAAGGGGTGTTTTGATATATTTTTGAATAAAGTCGTTATTTTGTTTTTTGGCGCACAAAAAGTATTCTCATTGCTTCCTAACATTAAGGTTCAACCACTGTAGTCACATAAACTGTTTTAAATATGTCTTTAGTAGCTTTCTGGGCACTGAAATCTGGGCTCACTGAGCCATCAGATTTCAGATTATCAAAAATATCTTAATTTGTGTTCTTAAGATGAATGAAGGTCTTACGGGTGTGGAACGACATGAGGGTGAGTAATAAATGACAGAATTTTCATTTTTGGGTGAAGTAACCCTTTAAGCTGTTGTTTTCATGTTAAAAATGATCACTGAATGTTCGTATACTGCCTGTATCAACAAAAAACAAATTCAATCCGCTTTTCTACTCTTGCAATAGTCATGAAAAATGTCTGAGATATGTAAAGTCTTAACAAATCTGGCATAACATAATTTAATAAACAAATCCAGTTGAGTGGTATGCAGGTATTTGCACTGAAATATCAGGTCCAAAAATGGGGCAGTTGTTTATTGAATTCACCTGTTTGCTCTTTCCTCTCTGTCTCTGAGAACAGAGGTTATTTTTGGCCGTCTTTGTCGACTCTTATATTTCCTTTTTCAATTCACTCAATCACAAAAGGGGACAATAGCTGAGCGAAATAATGAGACATAGGAGCATGAAAACACATGCACACACAGCTAATCAGTGGAACAGCGAAGACTGTGCTTGCTAATGAGTTTCAGCTGGACAAACCTGGTAGTTTGACAATGAGTGTACAGAAACACACACTTACACACACACACACACACATTCATATAACATGGAGTTAAAGCATGCACAACTTATTATGGCCGACTCTCTTTATCTGTGCACACACACACACACACACACACACATATTACTGCCAAGGTGTTCATCAGTTTAATTAGCCATATACAACAGACTGATAGGCAGTTCATCTTTACCTCATCTCAAAGAAAATATAGCACTCTCACACACTGCTTTTATTACCCAGGCATTGGTGGTATCAGATAGTAATAATATGGCACTTTGATAAAAACCATGTTACTGAATGATTACTATATACATATACCACAATATGTGTATTTGACAATGCTATTTAACCCTTTCCCTACCAGCGTTTTTGAAAAAAGCTGCCAGCTAGCTCGTCCTGGGATGACATTTCATTCAGTAACGTTAGGCAGTTTTGATTTATATGCTGTTTAATGTTGATGATATGCATCTGCTTGCATATGCTATTCGGTTGTTAAGTCTGACGTCACGCGGCAGCGCTTCCGGGTCCTAACGCTCTATTTCATAACATAAGAAAACAACAAATGGTGCTAATATACATACACACTGTGGTGTAATACTACAAAAAAATATATAATCATAACCTTTATCTCCATACCAAAATTGCAGATGGCCAGACAATGATTCATCTTTTATAAATCGTTAAAATATTAATGTCTGTGACGCTGTGAGCACGGAGACTGTTGTGTAGACTGTAAGTATTTAAAATGTTTAACTTTTTTAAATGACTGATGTTTAATATGAAATCTATGTTTATCTGCTGAAGTCAAGTTGTTTCTGTGAATCAGTGATCCATTTGCTTCTTTTTTCTGTAGCTTTCGGCGGTCTTTAAATATATAGCTCATCAGGGTTTGTGTCAAAGCTATTTGTACAGTCAATCACAAAGCTCTTTCCCGTTTTGGATGTGTTTTTGAGTGTTTTCGCGACATTTACGCTGAAAACCAATGCTGCCACTCAGTCTTTTGTCACTCAGTGGACGTTACCGCAGTCGTAACGGTCGACGGTGACGTGAATACCCTCTATTGCTTATTTATGCTTCTTCTTGGCCTGTGTTTGATCAGGAGGTTTAGTATACTCTTTCAGAAGATGCGTGATATCGCCCCCTACTGTATAACAGTGAAAACTAGGAAAGACGGAAAATTCCGTCAATTATGGGGAAAGAATTAAAAGACATTTTTCTCCAAAGTCACTTAAAATATAGGGAAGGGCAGTGATAATCATCTACCACCTCCCAAAATAACAGATTTTTTCAACACAGGCTCACTGGAAAAACGTAGGCCTACCTGTGTCAACATTTTTGCAAAAATACATACCAATTGCGTACATATCACAGCAGTTTCTAACAGAAATGAACACTAGAGGCAGTAAAACAGCAAGAACTTTTAATCGTTTTCACACACAATTATTACAGCTAGGGCCAGATTATGGATTAATAAAGACTTGTTTTCATGTGGCTACTTGCACAATAATGTTATGACTTTTTTTACCACAGTGCATGATTTGTAAACGAATATATTTTGGAGTTTGCATCACTTACCCAGCTCCATATGTTCAGTTTTACTGTTATAACAAGCTTGCTTGGTAGCTCAGCTGGTTCAAAATTGCATTTGTGATGCGAAGAGTTTAGTTACGAATCCCGTGAAAGATGAGTCACAGTAAAAGAGCTCAAAGACAAGAGTTCAAAGCCAAAATGCCATGGTTACAGTTGTGTTTTATGTAACATTCGCTTTTGTTAAAGGGTTAGTTCACCCAAAAATGAAAATAATGTCATTACTCACCCTCATGCGGTTTCACACCCGTAAGACCTCGTTAACCTTCATAACGCAAATTAAGATATTTTAGTTGAAATCCGATGGCTCAGTGAGGCCTGCATAGGGAGCAATGACATTTCCTCTCTCAAGATCCATAAAGGTACTAAAAACATATTTAAATCTGTTCATGTGAGTACAGTGGTTCAATATTAATATTATAAAGTGACGAAAATATTTTTGGTGTGGCAAAAAAAAACAAAATAATGACTTATTTAGTGATGGCCGATTTCAAAACACTGCTTCATGAAGCTTCGAAGCGTTATGAATCTTTTGTGTCGAATCAGCATTTCGGAGCGCCAAAGTCACGTAATTTCAGCAGTTTGGCAGTTTGACACGCAATCTGAATCATGATTCGATACACTGATTCATAATGCTCTGAAGCTTCATGAAGCACTGTTTTGAAATCGGCCATCACTATAAGTCGGTTTTTTTTTTTTTTTTTCACCAAAAATATTCTCGTCACTTTATAATATTAAGACAGAACCACTGTACTCACATGAACTGATTTAAATATGTTTTTAGTACATTAATGGATCTTGAGAGAGAAATGTCATTGCTGGCCTCACGGAGCCATCGGATTTCAACAAAAATATCTTAATTTGTATTCCGAAGATTAACAAAGGTCTTACGGGTGAGGAATGGCATGAGAGTGAGTAATAAATTATATTATTTTCATTTTTGGGTGAACTAACCCTTTAACACCATGTTTTTAGGTTTAGTGTTGTCATGATCACCAGTGAGAGTGCCCTTTCAGCCACTAGAGGGCACTCCATCCCGGACTCTCTGTTCACCCATTTCATGGACTACATTTCCCATACACACTCCCTGTACTAATCACCATTCATCATTGCACTCAGCTGTTTTGTGTTTCATTATCAGTGTCTGTCTATTTAGTCTCAGTTGTTTCTGTCCTTGGTTGTGGTTTGTTATATTCTGTTATGTGCACATTTTGTACCGCTGGCTTTTGTTTTCTGTGGACTGTCACTCTGGATTTTGACCCATGCCTGTGCTGGATGTATGATTTTGGATTTCCCTTTTATTAAACTGCTGCACTTGGATCTTACCATCTTGTTTCTGTGTGCAACCGTGACAGAACAAACCACCACTATATTGATCCAGCAGCATGGATTTCCGGATCCCTTTCCCGGCCCGCATTACAGAACGGATGGCTCAAGTTCGGACATTGAGAGCCCTACGGCAAGAAGGATGGGAGGTAGGGTGCTTTGCAAAGGTCTTTTGGGCGATGGCGGTGGGGCTGGATTACAATGACGCGGCTTTGAAAGACCTGTTTAATGGTTGCCTTGACGAGCCGTTGTCTCATTGTGAGATGGAAGGGCTACAGAGCTTAAACTTTTGGAAGTTTGCCGCATATCTCTGCCATCGGATAGAGTGGGCCTCACCTAGACAACCAGCCAGTGAATCCGCTTCAGAGCCCGTTCCAGTCAGTAAGTCCGTTCCAGCTCGTGAGTCCGTTCCTGAGATCACTGAGGAGGTGGGCGCTGAATCTTCGCTTCCCACACGGAAGAAAGGGAAGCGGAGGAGGAAGGCTCCAGTCAGTGAGTCTACTACAGAGCCCGCTCCAGCCAGTGAGTCCACTCCAGAGCCCGCTCCAGCCAGGGAGTCCGCTCCAGCCAGGGAGTCCGCTCCAGCCAGGGAGTCCGCTCCAGCCAGGGAGTCCGCTCCAGCCAGGGAGTCCGCTCCAGCCAGTGAGTCCACTCCAGAGCCCACTCCAGCCAGTGAGTCCACTCCAGAGCCCACTCCAGCCAGTGAGTCCGCTCCAGCCAGTGAGTCCGCTCCAGCCAGTGAGTCCGCTCCAGCCAGTGAGTCCGCTCCAGTCAGTGAGTCCGCTCCAGTCAGTGAGTCCGCTCCAGTCAGTGAGTCTACTACAGAGCCCGCTCCAGCCAGTGAGTCTACTACAGAGCCCGCTCCAGTCAGTGAGTCTACTACAGAGCCCGCTCCAGCCAGTGAGTCTACTACAGAGCCCGCTCCAGTCAGTGAGTCCGCTCCAGCCAGTGAGCCCACTACAGAGCCCGCTCCAGCCAGTGAGTCCGCTCCAGCCAGTGAGTCCGCTCCAGCCAGTGAGTCCGCTCCAGCCAGTGAGTCCGCTCCAGCCAGTGAGTCCGCTCCAGCCAGTGAGTCCGCTCCAGCCAGTGAGTCCGCTCCAGTCAGTGAGTCCGCTCCAGTCAGTGAGTCTACTACAGAGCCCGCTCCAGCCAGTGAGTCTACTACAGAGCCCGCTCCAGTCAGTGAGTCTACTACAGAGCCCGCTCCAGCCAGTGAGTCTACTACAGAGCCCGCTCCAGCCAGTGAGTCCGCTCCAGCCAGTGAGCCCACTACCAGAGCCCGCTCCAGCCAGTGAGTCCGCTCCAGCCAGTGAGTCCGCTCCAGCCAGTGAGTCCGCTCCAGCCAGTGAGTCCGCTCCAGCCAGTGAGTCCGCTCCAGTCAGTGAGTCCGCTCCAGCCAGTGAGTCCGCTCCAGTCAGTGAGTCTACTACAGAGCCCGCTCCAGCCAGTGAGTCTACTACAGAGCCCGCTCCAGTCTGTGAGTCCGCTCCAGCCAGTGAGCCCACTACAGAGCCCGCTCCAGCCAGTGAGTCCACTCCAGAGTCCGCTCCAGCCAGTGAGTCCGCTCCAGCCAGTGAGTCCGCTCCAGCCAGTGAGTCCGCTCCAGCCAGTGAGTCCGCTCCAGCCAGTGAGTCCACTCCAGAGCCCGCTCTAGCCAGTGAGTCCACTCCAGTACTGCATGCTCTCCCTGTCAGTCCCGTGATGGCTAGGAGGGCTGTCTTCACTTTTTATATTTTGGCTGTCTTGCGTGCCTGGAGGATGCACTCAGAACAGCCCAAGCCCGCTCCAGCCAGGGAGTCCGCTCCAGCCAGGGAGTCCGCTCCAGCCAGGGAGTCCGCTCCAGCCAGGGAGTCCGCTCCAGCCAGGGAGTCCGCTCCAGCCAGGGAGTCCGCTCCAGAGCCCACTCCAGCCAGTGAGTCCGCTCCAGAGCCCACTCCAGCCAGTGAGTCCGCTCCAGCCAGTGAGTCCGCTCCAGCCAGTGAGTCCGCTCCAGCCAGTGAGTCCGCTCCAGCCAGTGAGTCCGCTCCAGCCAGTGAGTCCACTCCAGCTCCAGCCAGTGAGTCCGCTCCAGCCAGTGAGTCCGCTCCAGCCAGTGAGTCCGCTCCAGCCAGGGAGTGCTCCAGCCAGGGAGTCCGCTCCAGCCAGTGAGTCCGCTCCAGCCAGGGAGTCCGCTCCAGCCAGGGAGTCCGCTCCAGCCAGGGAGTCCGCTCCAGCCAGGGAGTCCGCTCCAGCCAGGGAGTCTCCAGCCAGGGAGTCCGCTCCAGCCAGTGAGTCCGCTACCAGCCAGTGAGCCCGCTCCAGTCAGTGAGTCCACTACAGAGTCCGCTCCAGTCAGTGAGTCCACAGAGCCCGCTCCACAGAGTCCTACAGCCCGCTCCAGTCAGTGAGTCCACTACAGAGTCCGCTCCAGTCAGTGAGTCCACTACCCGAGCCCGCTCCAGAGTGAGTCCGCTCCAGCCAGTGAGTCCGCTCCAGCCAGTGAGTCCGCTCCAGCCAGTGAGTCCGCTCCAGCCAGTGAGTCTACTCCAGTGCCCGCTCTAGCCAGTGAGTCCACTCCAGTACTGCATGCTCTCCCTGTCAGTCCCGTGATGGCTAGGAGGGCTGTCTTCACTTTTTATATTTTGGCTGTCTTGCGTGCCTGGAGGATGCACTCAGAACAGCCCAAGCCCGCTCCAGCCAGTGAGTCCGCTCCAGCTCCGCATGCTCTCCCTGTCAGTCCTGTGATGGACTCAGGGCAGCCCGAGCCCGCTGCCGTCCCAGAGCAGCCCGAGCCCGCTGCCGTCCCAGAGCAGCCCGAGCCCGCTGCCGTCTCAGAGCAGCCCGAGCCCGCTCCCCCAGAGCAGCCCGAGCCCGCTGATGCCGTCCCACGGCCACGGAGGCCGTCACCGAGCTGGCCGCTCTCCCTGATACGGCCACGGAGGCCGTCACCGAGCTGCCCGCTCTCCCTGATACGGCCACGGAGGCCGTCACCGAGCTGCCCGCTCTCCCTGATACGGCCACGGAGGCCGTCACCGAGCTGCCCGCTCTCCCTGATACGGCCACGGAGGCCGTCACCGAGCTGCCTGCTCTGCCCAGGCTGCCAGAACCGTTGAGACCCGCCTGGTCTGTTCCTCCAGCACCGCCCTGGCACTCAGCCAGGAATCCAGACCTGCCAGTGCCCGCCTGGTCAGTTCCTCCAGCGCCGCCCTGGCACTCAGCCAGGACTCCAGAACAGCTGGAACCAGCCTGGTCAGTTCCTCCAGCACCGCCCTGGCACTCAGCCAGGAATCCAGACCTGCCAGTGCCCGCCTGGTCAGTTCCTCCAGCGCCGCCCTGGCACTCAGCCAGGACTCCAGAACCGCTGGAACCAGCCTGGTCAGTTCCTCCAGCACCGCCCTGGCTATCAGTTGGGCACCCTGGATCTGGCCCACCATCCCTCCCCCTGATCCTCCTCCTGTCCACCTCCCTCCTGAGTTTTTGTGTGTTTGTGTTTTGTCTGGTGGAGCGTCTGGTAGCCGCTCCTTTGAGGGGGGGTAATGTCATGATCACCAGTGAGAGTGCCCTTTCAGCCACTAGAGGGCACTCCATCCCGGACTCTCTGTTCACCCATTTCATGGACTACATTTCCCATACACACTCCCTGTACTAATCACCATTCATCATTGCACTCAGCTGTTTTGTGTTTCATTATCAGTGTCTGTCTATTTAGTCTCAGTTGTTTCTGTCCTTGGTTGTGGTTTGTTATATTCTGTTATGTGCACATTTTGTACCGCTGGCTTTTGTTTTCTGTGGACTGTCACTCTGGATTTTGACCCATGCCTGTGCTGGATGTATGATTTTGGATTTCCCTTTTATTAAACTGCTGCACTTGGATCTTACCATCTTGTTTCTGTGTGCAACCGTGACAAGTGTAGGTGTACGTTATGGAGCTTTCAATTCAGAACTGCAGAGATATGCACATACTCCAACGTAATAAAATGCTGCCATATTCACGTCTGTTCCGGTAAAAAACTGAACACGCTTTTAGCATGACTCACTGGACATTTCACTTTGAAACTATCGCCAAACGTGCACAACGCAATGTATTTTGCGTTTTGCAAAAATGTTGACACAGGTGTGTTTTTCTATTGAGCTATTTATCACATACAATACCACCACTGCAATTGTACAGCAAGTGTGTTATGAATGTATGTTTGCCCTTTGTGTATGTCTGGGTTAATTTTATCTGACTAGATTAAGTTATATATGTGTTTGTTCACACAGACATTTCTGAATTCTACTCTTGTCTTGGTTGTGTTTCCATAACAATAGGTTTCAGGGTGTTTCTTTAGGGTAGCGGTTAGGCCACTGCAATAGTGTGCAAATGAAGATTCTCTGTGAGACAACACGCACACACTGCTTGGCTGTTTGTACATGTCTGTTTATTGACAGTGTGATATTTCGAGAGCTAATTCTTTATTATGTGATGTCTCATTTCAGGAAATTACTTCTAAAAGTCATTTTTGAAATAATTGCAGATGATTAGTCTTCTCTTATCACTGCACTCCAGGTGTCCTTCCATATTGATTGAAGGGCTTCATATGGTTGCCATGATAACAGTGTCAAATGATGTCCAGCTCATAGGGTTCTCTCGTCCACAACCAGACACAAATAATGAAGACACACAAACACTTTATTGTTGTAACACTGGGTATTTTGTCATCTTTCTTTCTTAATGTATTCTTCATTTCTATCAGCTCTCCCGCTAGTGTACTGCATGCTTAAACAGCATTGTCTGCTTGTATAAAATTAATCAAAACTTTTAATAAAAAAACTACTGGAGCATTCATTTTGATAGCAGTTTATTTTGCGTTTGCTGAGCTCTCAGCTCTCTCTGACTATCAGCAATTCAAACCCATGTTCCTATCTCAAATTCCCAAATCAATATAAATGACTGGAGACTCCCCTCAGCACATTCCCCATTACCTCACACCTTCTGACAGGAACTTTTGAGAAGAGACTATAACTTGAAAAATGATAAATAAGTTCAGTTGAGTGAAATGTGCAATGTGAAAATATGTATGTATATATAATTAGGCTACCTGGACATCTCAACCCTGAATTTTAATGAAAGTGCCTCTATTATGCTTTAAAGGTGTTCCTAGTTTTGTTTTGGAGGTCTCCTATAACAGGTTTACATGCATCAAAGATCAAAAATACTTTCATTTTCTCATTATATACATTGCACATCAATGATTCTCAAATGACTCGTCCGATGATTCAGTCTCTCTAAATCCCTCCTTTCCACAAGCCTGTTCTGCTCTGATTGGCCAGATGGCCCAGTCTGTTGTGATTGGTCTACCGCTTACAGCAGCTGTCAGAAACTAAATGCTCATTACCATAACTGAATTTCAGGCTTCCTCAAGCTCAGTGATTATACACACTGTAAAGACAGTAACGATAGCATCAATTTTACCATCAATCCGAGTGCGAGTCCTATAATGAAACATTGGAAGAACTAGTTATTCAACCCGAACCGCCATCGCAAGGATGACTTCAGCATGACGTTTCTCAGTGATACGCTACTCAGTTTGTCATATTTTATGAGATGTTGCAACTATAATTCCTCACCATCAGCATTAAGTGTATTATTGTGGTGCACATGTTGGAACTGCATCATAAACTATCAATAACAGCGCATGTGTTAGCCAAACATATTGTGAATGACTGATGTAACATTAAAGTTTGTAAAACAAATCTTGCTCCATGCTTTATCGTTACTCAGAGTAGTAAGAAGAACAATCTGAATGAATGGACAAAATTTTAGGTAATAGTGAGCCACAGCTGATTTGCAGAAGTATTTCAGTTAGACAGTAATAATGTTAGCCGGTTAGACCTACACAATACCTATTGTACAACACCTGGTAGAAAATATAAATCAACAATTATTCATACTTACAGGATATGATTCTGAGGACACAATGTCATGAAATAGGTCAGTTTTTAGATCACAGAATAACGTTTGCAATGAAGTTCAGTTTAACAGTCATAAAAGCTAGGCTATTCATTGTGGAAGGGACATGGTGAAGTGAAAATCTTACCTTGGAAAAAAAAAAAACTTGCCGATATCTTCGGAGTGGAGAGAGACTCAAGTCTTTCAAATTTCCCACGATCAAAGAGAACGCTAATACACATTTGTGGAGCAAAAATCATGACTCAAGCTTTACTGTAACTAAAGTTATTTAAGGTTTTTCAACTGTACGTGTCCCAAATGTACTCAGTCTACATGTAAAGTGATGTAAATTAAGTTAAAGAATATGACATTAATTGCATTGTTGAATCGATTAATTCGCAGAAGTTCTACTATTCCAACCAATGATGGATATGCAACCATGCTTATTTTTCCAACAATGCATTGTACTATAGTTAATCATATAGTTATGACTTGTGGGAGACATACCCCAGATTATTTCCTCTATAAAATGAAATATGTGATACAAAAGAATTGAATGTTATAACCATACAACCAAACATGAAGCTAATATTAAAGGATAGTTCATCCAAAAATGAAAATTCTGTCTTCATTTACTCAATCTTCTGAATGTCCTTCCAAACCTTTATGACTTTCTTTCCTCTGTGGAACACAAAAAAAAGATATTTGAGGGTGAGTAAATTATGACAGAATTTTTGGGGTGAACTGCCTCTTGAAGAGCTAGCGAGAATAATTTTTGTGTGATTTCTCTTGAATGAAAGACTTGGCATCTTGATGTTAAATGTGTGTTTCAGTAAACAATTGAAGAGTTCAGATGCAAAAGCCTCTAAGTGCCATCTGAAATTTTCTTCTAAAATTAGCATTTTTATCAAGCTTGTATGTTTATGTTCAGTTATTTCACTTTAATGGCAATGAAAAGGACCTATTAATTAACATTAAAGTGAAATTACTGAACCTAAACATATGAGCTTGTTAAAAACGCTAATTTTAGAAGAAAATTTCAAATGGCACTTAGAGGCTTTTGCTTAAAACTGAAAATGATTTATAAACTGGATGTGTGCGTATGTGTTGGTGATGGTTTTGTCCAGTTTGGCATAGTACATATAATTGAGTGTTGCTGTCAGAAGAGATTTCATGTATTTTAGCATGCACATCAGTCATGATTAATTGGGTGGCAGTTTGTATTTTATTAAAGTACAGAGATGTGTGTGTTTGGGAGTGTGTGTTGCTTAATACCAGTGCAGCTGATACCAGTATCTGTAAGAACCATTAGCCTAATCTCAGTGCCACAGAAAAGCCCTTTGAGACAGGCAAACCCACAGATGGAGGCATGAGAGAGAGAGAGAGAGAGAGAGAGAGAGAGAGAGAGAGAGGATGTGGCAATGTTCAGAATGTTCAGATGTTCAGGAACGTACCACCATATTACTCTTGCAATTGCTTTGCGCAGTATGCAAATTTCCTGTATGCACAGAATGCCTGAATGACACTACATTCACCAAAATGTTCAGTATACTGCGTGAAATAATGTATCCCACAATGCAGAGCACTCAAGCTGACTTTCCATTTCCAATTTGACTAATGAATCACATTTTAACATCTACTTAATCTGACAGTCAAAAGTTAATTTATTTATTTTACAAGTTGTATTCAAATGGTAAATAATGTTATTTATAGCTATAATAAAATATGGATGGCACTTGCTTAATTAATAACTCTTGACAGATACCACAGTTTTGCTCAGTTCATATTTACAACTTCACTCGAAGGGCGCAATAGCTAAACTCTTGTTGACTGTGTGGAAAAAAATGCAGTCACATTTACTGTTGTTTGGTGAATTGGTCATTTCATCGTAATCCATGTGATCGGGAAATGTGGGTGACAGATTTCAATTTGGTCACATGGTTTTGCTGCATTGACCACACTGTTAGCCCGGATAAGTTGAATTTACTTAAAGAATTAGAGGAAACTGGTTGCCCTAAAAAAATTAAGTAATGTTAACTTAATAATTCGAGTTCATTTAACTTAAAATGTTTTGTAATATTAATTACTTTGTAGTTATTACACCTAGTATATTTAAGTTCAATGTACTAAGCAAGTTAACTTGCCACCAATCAAAATTCATCCATGCCTCCCATCATGCATTGCTGCATGAATAAATTATGAGCTGAATTGTCTTAGTAATTTTGTTTATTCTCACTATTTAAATTTTGCTGTTTTTCTGTGACTTTTTAGTAGCTTGTTTTCTAATGTTCAGTTGATCTGTTTATCAGAATATGTTGCTTGTCACCGTTGTTGAGATTCATATGCTGATTCTTGATGTCTGTGTGTGCCTAAAATATATATATATATTTTTTTTTGATAAGGACAACTTTAAAAAATTGTATTGTAAAAGTTGATCTTCCGCTGTAGAATCACAGTGCTGCTGTAATCAATAATGTAAATCTAACTCAGAGATTGGGCTCTAAATGAGTTCAGTGATTCAGATCAAATAATGATTATGTGAAAACATAATCAACACCACCTGATCATCTTTTAACTTTGCTTGTCTGGTTGGTTTAAATGCAGTTAAAACTGCACAAACAAAATCTAATATTAAAAAGTCAAGGGTCAAGAGCTCAACTAAAACAAACCCTGACGTAACTTAAAAATTGTGATTTTCTCCTTTGGTGAAAAACTATAAAAAGGTAAATGTTTGGAAAAAATGTCTGTAGAACAGCCAAAACAAATGTTTCAACTGCTCATCAACAGCTCCTTGAATTCACACACACCACGACAAAATGGCGTCATTACCTGCCGCAAACCAGTGTGTAGGAGGCGTGGTCAGGAGAAAAACTTCATAATTTAAGTGCATTTAACTTATTTATTAACACATTCAAATACACCCACAAATTAGTAGAATATACTTATATTTTATAACTAATGCAACCAAACTTAAATATTTTAAGTATATTGTAACTATATTTTTAAGTAAATATAAAATCCGGGCTAAGAGTGCAATAAAAATGTCTTGGTTTGAAAGTGACTTCTGTGTGAGCTGTGATTCATACATCTCTAAACAATAAACCTTTTTTGTCTGCCAAATTTAGTCGAAATTTTGCTTATGTGACCGCAATTTTAGATAGGGTGTTTTCACACCTCATTTGTTTTGATCAGAAACAGGGACTAAATTTGTTACAATGTTGCATTTTCTTCTTGGTTCGGTTCGCTTTCACAAGTTAACATTTCAAAGCGTACCAAAATGTATTTATGCAAGTCACATGTGAATAAAACTGTCCTCTTATTGGAGTTTTCTCAGTGTCATTCATCAAAATGATTGACAAGTTAACTCCATGAGCTTATTGTGGCTTTTTTGTAACTGTTGAGACACACACAAACACTATAGAAATGTAGCCGTCATTCCCGCTGTTAAATTTTATACTACATTCGTACTATAGCAAATTCAAACGCTCTCTCTCTCCGGATCTCCCAGCACTGTCTAGTAGGCTAACTGTGTTGAGACCATGTGAATGTTATAATGCAAAAAACTCCTTAGTATTCAGTCTGATTCCAGTAAAATTGTTTATCTGCCTATAGGCTATATGTGATTCCACACACTCTCCCTACTTTCTCTGCTAGACAATAAACTCAACAAATGCAAATGGAAAACACAGGTTGTGTTTTATCAAAGACTATAAAATAACCAAGCGAATGAATTTTTTTCTAACTCATTCTTTTAAATTATATTAAGCCTTAAAGTTCTGCATAATTAAGGGGCGTGGTCACTTGAGTGACAGGTAGATGCCGCTGCTGTCTGTGAGCCGTCACTTTACCTCAGCTAATTCCAGCCGCTGAATTTGGCATCTCTGCCGTATTTGTGCTCGATTATTTTATACAATTATAAAATATGGCTTGCTGCATAATATTCGAGACTGATGTGTGTCTGTGTAGATGTGCATGCATGGGGAAGATAAACAACACACGTTGTTGGATCGTGGCATTGGCTGAAAGTTTTGGTTGTGAGATTTACTACAATGACAATACCAGGAGGATATACAACTCTGACAGCACTGCTTGGATATTATAACTAAAACTGCTGCACTATTTTGAAAAAATATACTTTGGACACTGGCTCATTTGTTTGTTAGATACGATCGTATACAGTTTTACAACATAAACTCTGCTCAGATTGCATTATTTCTTGAAGAACGATGACAGAGAGCAGATCATTCAGAAGAAATGTTATGCAAACAATGGATAATATATCAATATTTCATGGACAAAAAGTACTGTTTTTTGTTTTGCAATGGACATTTATATTTTACCCAAGTGCCAAAGATTGGATTCATCTCGCGATCTCTATTATAAAGGTATGAAGTCCCATTTTAATTTTCCATGTTGTTATTTGCACACCCAACACAAATTACTGGTGTTGGAGCATCTGTATCTTAAAAAAAACACCGTAGATTGACAGTAAACCTTTAGAACTTTCTGATGATAAAACTTATCTTCATTAATAATTTAGATAGTATCTAGATAGATAGCTCCTTTGCTTGCTAACATGGTCACGTCGAGCTAGGCGGGCGTGGTTTCAGCAACCAGTCACATCAGCTCAAACCACCTCCCCGCCTCTTTGCCCATTTTCAGTTATCCAGGAGTGACGTGCGGTGACGCGCAGCTAAGATGGCTGTGGCCTCATTTACGCGTCAAAACTGCTGTTCAGAAATCTATGGGTGACGTCACGGACACTACGTCCATATTTTTTTACAGTCTATGAAAATAACACAAAACGTGTCACTCGTATTGTTTTGAATGGGAGAAATTGTAACGCGCAATATGGCGGAATAAGTCCCGCCTTCTAAATAAGAGCCAATCGCCGACTGGTAAAGTCATCGCGTCACTGCAGCAGCCGTTAGAAGCACCGGTTTCTATAGAAACAGTCAGACGCGCGCCTCTGAAACATGGCAAAGAGACGCGCATTTAGGTCTGCGCGTCTCTTAGCTTGATCCAGCCTAAAAAATACAGTTTTTTGTCATGATTCGAGCGTTTGGATAAAACATTTATAAGACAGCTGTTTTCAGATTTCATTGGTGATTTCAAATATGAAATGTAATCGTAAGGTTGGCGAACAGTTTTGGAGAATTTTATGTTTCCCCATTCAAAGATATAGGGCATGATGCCCAGGATGCCCGAGAGGCGTTTCAAAGATGGCCGCCGAGTGAAATGACTTTTCTTAAAGGGACTTTGGTTTTATACAGTGATGTTGTGTTGACACAGTGACATTTTAACACTCTTTTCTCTCCTTTCAATAGCATCTATATTTTTCTTCGGCCTGTTTGCACTTGTGCATGATCATCTTCTGTAAACAAGTAAACTGATTAAAAAAGCAAGCTCTGTTAAACAGCTGTCTGCTGTGTGTTGTTTATAATGAATGTATGTCTGCACGTGAGTTTGTGTAGCCTAATGATGCCCTTGCCAGTCAATATCGCTTAATGAATGTCAGTAATTATGAGAAACACTGGGTTTAATCCCAGTTGGCATGTTGTATCCTTGCACTTGCTGTTCATTGCGCTCATGTAGTGTGTGTGTGTGTTTATGCTCAAAATTAAAATGAGATGATCGCGTGACAAAAAAGCCAACAGAATGATGTTTCCCCTGTTGGGTTTGACCTTGTATACAGTCTTTTCTCTTTACCTCTCTCAATTAATAAATGTCATTTCTCATAATGTCTCGCAGGGTTTTCTGCTCAATTGTTTCTTGAAGGTTGATGGGCATCAGAACTTCCCACGGGGAAGAGTCTGCAGGGAACTGCTTGTCCGGAGTGCCCACATAGCCCATTATATATGGATGTGCTCACATGTTTTATGTGTGTGTGTGCATGGTTGTACCACCATGCTTATGTGCATAGGACCACACATGTACAGCTGTGGATATAATGTCTATTTTTGGTGCCAGTGGCCCCTCAGGATATCGAGCGCCACAGAATGGCACTCCTTTGAAGCGGTTTATCCTTCAGTCAAAGGACACATTCTCTCCAGGCAAAATATGCTTCAAAATCCCAAACATCTTGTGATAGCCAGATCAATAATAAGAGCTGTAAAACACATGGCTCTGTGTACTTGTTGTCTGTCTTATGACACTATATACTCCTGCTTCATCATTTAATAAATAAAATAAAAAATCAGTTGTTTTTCAATGCTGATCTCATTTGTATCAAACAACTGGAGTTATTGGACTGTGGGAGCTTGGTGGGGATAAGCTTGCTGTCTTTGTACATAAGCATTGTTAATCAATTAAAATTAAATAGAATTACATTATATGCTTACTGATTCAGCAAATTAATTTTAATTAATTGCATATTATAATATTTGCTAAAAAGCCCCCAAATGATGATAATTTGAGACATAGTTTTTGAGCCAGAAAAATTTATATATTGTTTGTTTTTCAGATGATTGAACATAGGCTTATGAGAAGTTGTTGTGTCCCATATGCCATTTTGTTCTGATGGTAGGAAAATCCCTTTTTTAATTTTAATAAATAAATAAATTAATGAATAAATAACGTCTTTAACATGGTATTTTTATATGCTAGATTTGGTCTGTGAAACCTGGGGAAAGTGATCTTTTATTTCATTATTATATTAGAAAAGTACATTTTCTTTAAAACTGTAAGTGCTCAAAGCACACTTATTTTTGAAAAGAGTTGTCATCGTAAAAAGTATTTTCTTTTGATAAATATTCCAAAATAAACGTGGAGAGGGTGTCATTTAAAAAGGGCACAGAGATCTCAAAACCTGAAGCGATCACAGTGAGCCAAACATAGCCCAATCAATAACAGGCCATCTGATGCCACAGGTCACCAGCCAATGCAATGCAGTGAGAGAATGGATTAATGGATGAAGGTAAATGTAATGACATTTACCTTATAAAGGATAAGGGCATGTAGCCTGTTGTGTTATTTGGAAATAAAATAATACATATTTTACTCCTGTTCAATAGTTAAAGGTGCAATATGTAAAAATTTTGTCCATTAGAGGTCGCTAGAGGCCTATTTAAAACAACGGCGTAGCTTGATGACGGTCAGTTTGAGCGTGGAATTTTGGGACATGTAGTCTTTACCTCAACGGACGGTAGAAACAATCGGGATAGGACTCAGGAAGAAATCATGTTCATGGATGAGATTATTAACATTACTGTAGTGTGAAGCAGAGCAGGACTGAGTGTTGTGGGAGCTGAACGAGGCCACTGGAGCGATTGCGCAACACACGAGCAGCGGAACTTTTATTATGCCACAGTCGCCGCATTATTATACAGTCACCGGTGCCGCTTCCGTTTTTCCGGTCATGAGTATGAGGTAACGCAGCTCTGTTTATCATATTAGATACATTTGAGTGTGTTGAAAATGATGTTATAACGTTACTCTGTGCGTTCGCTCTGCGGCTGCTGTGAGACACTTGTTTGAGACACACTGCAGTAAACTAGATCGATTTTAGAATATCATTAATAAATGCTGGATGATTTGTGTTGATAAATGGCATGCAATTAATTTTAAAACGTATTGTATGATGGAGAAAATGCTGTATTACTGTTACTACAAATAAAGCTGCATTTGATTATTCTATGTTAGCTATTTGACAAAATAGTGTTTTTCTCTGAGCCATGGTAAAGCATGGTACTCGCAAAAAATCAAGAAAATTAGATTTAAACAATAAGACTAAACGTGTTGAGCTATATAACAATAATTAGTTTTCTGTCTATAAACAGTTGTTCCCTTGTCTATTAAACCGAGGATAACGTGGGTATGACTCAATTGACAGGCGACTCCTCACACGTCCCAGAGCCTTGGTTAAAATTGCAATTTTCTCACGATTTACAAATAGTAAATCGTGAGAAAATTGCAATTTTAACCGAGGCTATAAATATTGTAAGTACTATATTACTATATTGTAAGGACTATATTGTAATATATTGTATTGTATCTAAGTTTATATTGTAATATATTATATTGTATCTAAGTACTATATTGTAATATATTGGGATATTGTAAGTACTCAACTGAACAAAATATATATGTACTCAAGTGAACAAAATATATAACACTGGCCTAGTGGTTTTTGGATATTTTACTGTAAAAATATTACATATTGCACCTTTAAAACAAAGCTGTATAAAGGAATATTTCATAAGGCTGACAATTTAAGCTTTGTCCCAGACTAAAATGCATGTTTGAGCTGTTTTAACTGAAAGCAACTTGTACTGACATATCTTAAAATGTCAGTGCCATTGTTTTTGTCACAATTACTTAAGGACATGCAGACAACAGGAGGACTGTTCACTTAAACGTTAATATATTCTAGTGTACTAAACTGCAACTTCATCATTACAAATGTGTAATTACAAATATATTTAAATACATTACATACTAGTTTCAATAGCAATGATTAAAGTATATTTAAAAACAGCTGTTTGCCTGTGTAAAAACAGAGCAAATATTACAGCACAACAACAACAACAACAACAAAAAAACCTGAATCAGAGCTAAACTGGACTGACTCAGTGGGAACTAAAATGGTCTGAATTACTGTTGTCTTGTGTACTTTATAAGACAGCGAGGTCAGGCCTAACATCTATTTCCTGAAACCCAAATTAAACCCTCTACACACTCACACAACACCACACATGAACACAAGCTCCAAAATTAAACCTCTTCCACTTCCTTCTGTGTTCAAATGACTGAAATGCTCCCTGCCTAGCCTCCCTCACTCCATCTTGTCTATCTTTCACTTTTCTGGTGCTTTTTTTCTCGCAAACACACAAACACAGACGTTGCCGTGGCCTTGGTCCAGCATTGCTACCTCTCAGCAAATTACCTCTGATTACTGAAAGAGCCAGTGCGCAATCAATAAACTCAGTCAGGGGAAAAATCTCTCTCGCTCCTTTCTTTCGTTTTTGTCTCTATGGTCACCCTTTAGCCCTCTTATTTCTCATGTACATTTCAATATGTCATAAGCTGGACGAGATGGACTCTGCAGATCGTTTCCACATTTTCAGTACTGATTGTGGTGGGAAAAAAGTAAAAAAAAAAAATAATAATAATAATACAAGGGATACTTCACAATGCTGAAGTCAAGTTAGCCATTCCTATTCTGTAGAGAGTCCAGTAAGTGCAGATTTGTTGTGGGCCCACTAAAGCCGGGCACACATTTAACGACTAGCTAAAACATTCTAAGACTGAGCTCAACATACAGCGATTGTTTCCTGCGACTGAAGCAGATTTAAATACTTACATATGGAATTTGAACACCGACTGTAATCGCAGACTGAACGCAACTGGCTCTGACTGGACGCGTTTGAGCGCGATCAGTCATAAGTATCAATTTACATTCATAATCGGCCTTACAATCGTTAAGTGTGTGCGTGGCTTAACAAGTCAAGAAAGACAGAATATGACCTAATTATGATCCATATAATAAATTTCTTTGCATTTCAGCATCTTTTGCAGTTTAAATCCTTTTCAGTAGATTATACTCCAAATGATATTACAAGTAGCCTAGAAATGCTGATCATGAATGGCTTCTTCACAGCTATATAAAGCATATCAGCATGTGGTGGAAGTCCAAATGTTTACTGTAGAATTCCCTGTACAGTCAAACCAACCCCCTGACTGTAAATTACTGAGATGGCCTGTGGAAAATGATTGCATTGACTGATTTGGATCGCCTGTCAGTTGAACAGATAAGCTGTGAGAGTCAAGTAGCTCTGATGAGGAAAGGTATTTATTTCCCATGATTCATCTTAATAAAAGCAACTAATGAGATTATGCAGTAGGCCTCCAGTATTTTATGTACATATGTAAGTGTGACAGGCCCAATAAGACGAGCACAGGACTGTGTTAGAGGGTTTTACTCACACACACACACACACACACACACAGTATTAAATGGGTTCCTAGAGGAGAAGAGAGGGGTCAGTAAAAGATTATGGCACATTTGTCATCGGTTAGGCAAACAGCCAATGCAGACAAAGAACCTCCAAAGAATTGTTGATTACGGACACACAAGCACATAAACACAAATATACACTTACAAGCACATATACATGCGCTTATGCAATAAAAACATAAAACACAAGTAGACACACACACACCGTCTGTCAAATGATCCTTCAGAAATCTTTCGAATATGCTGATTTGGTGCTCAAGATTTTTTTTTTTTTATTATTATCAATGTTGAAAATGTTTTGCTGCTTAATATTTTTTAGGAATTCGTTACATTTTTAAGGATCATTTGATACAGTTTTTTTCAGTTGCTAACAAGCATTGTTCATTTTCAAAACTCTTCACACAGTCTGCATTACCAGCATGAATATACAATACTGTAACACAATTTCACTTTATTGAAAGCATTTGTAACACGAATGAATCAGAAATGACAGTTTTTTTACAGACGCTAGGACACATTTCTCAATACTTAGGTCACTTTTGCAAAACTCTTCACACAGTGAGCACAACAGAAGTCTATGTGGGCTAAACTGAGGATCAGTTATCATTGCTTTGGCACAAAATGCATTCAATGACTACATCTCTCAAATTTCATGAATTCTTTTCTCAGACACAACAACTGCCAAAACTCTTTGTACGTACAGGCCAATTTGCACATGCTTACATACTGTTTTCAAAACTGTTAAACTTATGTTCAAAACAATAACATAATACAAAACTGAATAAGACAGCAATTTGCTACATTTCTACAGTAATATTGTAATGAAATATATGCTGAATCTAAAAAATCAAATACTATCAAAGCAATTAGATGAAACTGAACACCTACACAAGCATTCGTTTTTCAATTTCATTATCCATTCAAAGAGGAAAACTTTGGAATAATTTTGTACTGTTATGTAAACAAGGTTCATGTAACAAACTGCAGTGAATTATAAACAATAGCAGTATTATTCTTGTTTTGTTAAGAAACTTTACAAAAGAAAACATTGTATAATGATACCTGATGTTAGTGTTTTTAGGTCAGTATTTTATGACTGACAAAGTGTGTTTGCTGGGTGAAAACCTTTGCTAGTGTAAAAAACTGTAATGAAAATTTCATTTTTTATATGAATATAGTACTTGAAAATTATAACCAAAAGGTGAAAAAAGAGGGAAAAAACTGCAGGGCTGCAATGATAATAAAAAAAGAATGAATAAAATACATTCTACACATTACTGTAACAACATGTGTAGTTGTTCATTATAGTGAATTACAGTGATGGTTCTAGTCTGCTCTCTCTCTTGCATTGGGGTGGGTGGAATTTCAGCTAAAATTGCAATTAGCTTGTAATGATTTTTTTTTTTTTTTATTTTTGGCTATAAAATTGAGAATATTTTAAAATAATTACTGCATAAATGCTTGGAATTTGCCATCATTCTGTTTTTAATGTGTTTTTAATCATTTTGAATGCAGCGTGTTAGCATTAGAAAAATGTGCGGAAAATACATAGTATTTTGCATGTTGTGGAGTACGAATGGGAAAAGAGTTCCTGAATTTTGAAAAGTGAGGTCACTGAATGCATTTTGTCTGAAAGCAATGAAAAATGGTTCACAGTTTGGTCTGCATTGACTTCTGTTTCTCTGACTGTGTGAAGAGTTTTGAAAATATGGTTTTGGTATTGAACAATGCTTGTTAGCAACTGAAAAAAACTGTAAATAGAAAGTTCAAAAGAACAGCATTTATTTGAAATCTTTTTTAACATCTTTACTGTCACTTTAAAAAAAAATCATACTGATGACAAACTCTTGAAGAGTATAGTTAAAGGATTAGTCCACTTTTAAATACACTTTTCCTGATAAATTTACTCACCCCCATGTCATCCAAGATGTTCATGTCTTTCTTTCGTCAGTCGAAAAGAAATGAAGGTTTTTGAGGAAAACATTCCAGGATTATTCTCCTTACAGTGGATTTCAATGGCTACCAAGGTCAAAATTACAGTTTCAGTGCAGCTTCAAGGGCTTTAAACGATACCAGATGAGTAATAAGGGTCTTATCTAGCGAATCGATCGGTCATTTTCGAAAAAAATACAACCGTTCATGCTTTATAAACAAAATATCGCCTTGAACGTACTTTCTGCTTCCGCATTCTTCATAACGTTTACGCTGAATGTCCTACGCCTTCCCTATTCTACTTATGGAAAAAAACAAAACTGGCGCCGCGTTCGTTCCGTAAGTAGAATAGGGAAGGCGTAGGACATTCAGCGTAAGCGTTATGAAGAATGCGGAAGCTTTTGTTTATAAAGCATGAACGGTTGTATTTTTTTCGAAAATGACCGATCGATTCGCTAGATAAGACCCGTATTACTCATCTGGTATCGTTTAAAACCCTTGAAGCTGCACTGAAACTGTAATTTTGACCTTCAACCTGTTGGTAGCCATTGAAATCCACTGTAATGAGAATAATCCTGGAATGTTTTCATCAAAAACCTTCATTTCTTTTCGACTGACGAAAGAAAGACATGAACATCTTGGATGACATGGGGGTGAGTAAATTTATCAGGAAAAGTGTATTTAAAAGTGGACTTATCCCTTAAATTTACACTTTTAAGAACCTTCCACAAAAAGAATTGGACACTGATGAAACATATACTTACTATAATGATTATATAATGTCTGTTGTTTTTTGTTAGTTAGAATACGCAGCATTATTGAATGGCTGATTTTTTTTCCTTTTCTATCAGTATACTGGTAGATATAGGTTCAGTGGGGCTCTATATATTGTTTTTAACTCCATTTTAAAGAACGCTTCATGCCAAAAAGATTCTATATAATCTTAAATGATTGACTCCTTCCCTGTGTATTTACAATACACATAAACAGAAAAATCACAAATTTAAGAATGCATATAGTGGTCATGGAGGCATTTGATGTGGTGAATTTATTCAGTCTATTTGAATAATTAAATGTCATCCTTTTTTGTTACTTTGAGAAAAGCAGTAAGTACACAGAGGATTAGTGGTATGCGAACACACGTGCCTCTGTGTGAATGTGTGATATTTACTGCACATCCTAAAATTTCCTATATGAAGAAACAAGTATATCCCCTGTAGTCACGTTGCTATGGAGACAGTAGAAGAGCTGAGGAGTTCATGGACAAGCTTATCCTTAATATTAATACTGTGGCCTCTGAAAAGTGTCTCACTGTGTGTGCGGTTGTGTTTCGGCCACTTCAAGGTCGAGCAGTATATAATCAACATAAATGAATTCATAGTCAGTGCAGGTCTAAAAGGAAATCATGCAAAACATTTCTTATTTTGTGGGGAGTATGTATTTGTTTGTGTCTGTACCTATTTTTTTTACTTTCTTTTCTTAAATTAGAAAATGCTATAATCGCAAAGAGGAAATGCTAATGCAAAGCTTATAATGAGGACTTAGGTACCAAGCATGAAGAAATATTAATATTAAAAACTTTTTAATCAAAGGCATGGCTCATTTGCATTTCAATTAGCATTGGTGTGATTACGCACGACACTTGAGAATTGAGGAAACTTGGGAAATGGAGAGATTGTCTTCCTAAACTTTTCTCTTATTCACATTTTTAATGAAATTTTTATCCATTTGTTTTTTTGTCTCTTATAAATTCTTTTAAAAAAACTCTCTATGATGACCATGCTGTAATTTTATTATAATTTTAACTGTAACTGTATATTCGTATTTCCTTTTCCGTTAATGCTTAAAGGATTAGTTCACTTCAGAATTAAAATTTCCTGATAAAAGATGTCCAAGATGTTTATGTCTTTCTTTCTTCGGTCGAAAATAAATAAAGGTTTTTAAGGAAAACATTCTGGGATTTTTCTTCATATAGTGGACTTATGGTTGGTTGAAGGTCCAAATTGCAGTTTCAGTGCAGCTTCAAAGGGCTCTACATGATCCCAGACTTATCTAACGAAATGATCAGTCATTTTCTAAAAGAAAATAAAAATTTATATACTTTTTAACCACAAATTCTTGTCTTGCATTAGCTCTGCGATGCGCCACGAATTACGTAATCACTTTGGAAAGGTCCAACTCAGACATCGTTGTTTTATTTGTGGTTAAAAAGTACATAATAAAAAAAAAAAAAAAAAATTAAATGGCCAGTCGTTTCGCTAGATAAGACGCTTATTCCTCATCTGGGATCACGTAGAATGCTTTGAAGCTGCACTGAAACTGTAATTTGGAACCCATTGAACCCTGTTGAAATCCACTATATGGAGAAAAATCCTGGAATGTTTTCCTCAAAAACCTTAATTTCTTTTCGACTGAAGGAAGAAAGACATGAACATCTTGGATGACATCGGGGTGAATAATTTGTTTGAAAATTTTAATTCTGAAGTGAACTAATCCTTTAATGATTATTGCATGGTTGAAAAGTGACTGCAAAAAAAATCAGTGGAGGCAGGGGTAGTTCAGATGTGTGTGGATATCTTCTGGGATGTTTCTATCTTTTAGTCTATTCATTTGAGGAAAATTTGAAATACTTAATAAAATATATTTCTTGTTTCAGGAAGATGCAGTTGATGATTAGTTGCTAAATGCTACCTTGGCTTTTAAAGAAAAGAAAAGAAAAGAAAAGAAAAGAAAAGAAAAGAAGCAATAATTGCACTTGCACTTAATCAGTGTGCTCACCAAATCTGAATTGATGGATTAAATTTATATCCAGTATAATAAATTAACTTTTATATTAAGTATTTAATAAATAATAATAATAATGGTTTGTTTGTTTGTTTGTTTGTTTGTTCGTTCGTTTGAGTGCATCTTTTTGTTTGTTTGTTTAAGGGCGTCTTTCTAACAGGTCCTATTACAGTATGTTGAATACTTTTTTTGAATCATTTCACTAAAATATATTCTACTGAACAAGGTAACTAGGTCGGTAACTAGGTCGTTACCATCATCAAATACAAAAGTATCTGTAAAAAATGCACTGAGATAAACTAAATCTTCTTAAATATGTTTGAAATAATTGTCCGTCTCTTATAGGAATTTAGGAAACTCAGGACTTAAATACATAGTAATTAACATGAATAGAAACAGGTGAGGGATAACTTCATTTTAAATAGTTGTTGGAAGTGTTTTCTATACATTTTGTGTTCTCATGATTAGCAGTTTCTTCATGGAAAATCACATTAGCAATACAACACTTTCCTCAGAGACAATGATGTTTGATGGTTACAGGGCACTGTGGTGTCTGCAGAGGTGTCTGCTAATTCTAGATAGGCCAAACATAGAATGAAATCTATCAAATGTTAGATGACAGATAAAAACGACATGGGCAATTTTTTCCTGCATATTGGAAATATCTGAAAAATATTTTTTGTCACATTTAGTGCCTTGAGCCCTGGTTCATTTCTGACCCTGCTGCCAACCCTCAAAATATTTTATTTCAGAAAAATGATTGTACTTTCCTTTCATGAGCTTGCCAGAGATGACAATATTCATCAATTTGCACTTTGTAGCCTAGTGGTAAATCTGGACTGATTAAAAGTTTGTAGGTTCAACTTCAAACTTTGCAAAAAACTATCCAAGAAGTTTGGCCATTTTTGAGAAAGAACTGCAAGGTTGTTCCAGGGGGACAGTGGCAGTAACAAGTGTACTGCAAATCATGGATACACAGTTTACACTTTTTTAAATGTTCCTGACATTCTTTGCCCTTGTACTCTATCATGATCAACTTGAAGACAAACATGCTCTTGAGCAGCAGAGGATATTAATTCAATAGGTGTATTCAAACAGCACATGTTGCTCTGGTAAAATCACAATGACTATCACAGTTTTTTTTTTTTTTTCCATGGTACACACATTAACATTAATTACAATTTATTTGAGTATTTTCCTTCCTGTAGGGTCTCAAATGATTTGAATATTCATTAGATTTTAAATATACCTGAATAGACAGTGGTCTGCACTAATTACATTAATGGGGCTGTGGCTGCACTGTGCAGTCTGGGAGTCAATGCAGTCATGGTTCAGTACGTAAATAAGGCCTCATTAGTCCATTCATGCATGCACAAATATGCACATATTCTTTGAGAACCAAACGAGTTTAAGTAACAGAAACTTACTAAGACTAGGTACCTACTAGATCAAGTAAACACAGTTTCTCTTTCCTCTTACTTGCTCCGTTGTGTTTTCTGAGTGTCTGTTACATGTGTTTTGTATTCATCCGACACAAATACCATAAGCCATCCGCACTGATAATTACTACCTGACAGCATCACCCCAGGCTTTGCCAAAGGCATGCTTACACAAAGATACCATTGTGTCAGTTAGACATTATTGTGGGGTATCATTGTGTCTATTGCCACCTTGTACCGTGCTTACTGAAATAAATTTTAAATGATAGTGAGGTAATTTAGTGTTAATTTTGTGTAGCCATTTTATCTTCAAGAAATATTATTTGGTTTCCTCAATGAAACTCAACCTACAACCCGAATTCCGGAAAAGTTGGGACGTTTTTTTTTACTTTAAAAAAATGAAAACTCAAAGACTTTCAAATCACATGAGCCAATATTTTATTCACAATAGAACATAGATAACATAACAAATGTTTAAACTGAGAAATGTTACACTTTTATCCACTAAATTAGCTCATTTCAAATTTGATGCCTGCTACAAGTCTCAAAAAAGTTGGCACGGGGGCAACAAATGGCTGAAAAAGCAATAAAAATTTGGAAAAAAATTCAGCTGGGAGAACATCTAGCAACTAATTATGTTAATTGAGGTCTGTAACATGATTAACTATAAAAGGGATGTCTTAGAGAGGCAGAGTCTCTCAGAAATAAAGATGGGCAGAGATCATCTAAAAAGATTGTGGAAAACAATGTTCCTCAACATCAAATTGCAAAGGCTTTGCAAATCTCATCATTTGCAAGGTCGAAGACCTTTATTGGATGCCCGTGGTCTTCGGGCCCTCAGATGAAACTGCATCACATACGGCATGATTGTAGACATTACTAAATGGGCCCAGGAATACTTCCAGAAACCACTGTCGGTAAACACAATCCGCTGTGCCATCTGCAGATGCCAACTAAAGCTCTATCATGCAAAAAGGCAGCCATATGTGAACATGGTCCAGAAGTGCCGTCGTGTCCTGTGGGCCAAGGCTCATTTAAAATGGACTGTTTCAAAGTGGAAAAATGTTCTATGGTCAGACGAATCCAAATTTGACATTCTTGTTGGAAATCACAGATGCCGTGTCCTCCGGGCTAAAGAGGAGGGAGACCTTCCAGTGTGTTATCAGCGCTCAGTTCAAAAGCCAGCATTTCTGATGCTATGGGGGTGCATAAGTGCATACAGTATGGGCAGCTTGGATGTTTTGGAAGGCACTATGAATGCTGAAAGGTATATAAAGGTTTCAGATGACATCCATTTCAGGGAAGGCCTTGTGTATTTCAGCAGGACAATGCAAAACCACATACTGCAGCTATTACAACAGCATGGCTTCGTCGTAGAAGAGTCCAGGTGCTGAACTGGCCTGCCTGCAGTCCACATCTTTCACCTGTAGAGAACATTTGGCACATCATTAAACAAAAAATACGTCAACGATGACCACGAATTCTTCAGCAGCTGGAAACCTATATCAGGCAAGAATGGGACCAAATTCCAACACCAAAACTCCAAAAACTCATAACATCAATGCCCAGACGTCTTCAAAATTTTTTGAAAAGAAGAGGAGACGCTACACCATGGTAAACATGTCCCCGTCCCAACTATTTTGAGACCTGTAGCAGGCATCAAATTTGAAATGAGCTCATTTTGTACATAAAATTGTAAAATTTCTTCGTTTAAACATTTATGTTATCTATGTTCTATTGTGAAAAAAATATTGGCTCATGTGATTTGAAAGTCTTTTAGTTTTCATTTGATTCAAATTTAAAAACCTCCCAACTTTTCCCGGAATTCGGGTTGTACATAAATCTGTTTTATTCTTTTCTAAACAGTGTATAATGGAAGCAAATAACTTTCCAACAGCATGGCCAAAACACAGATATAACTGAACATTGAGGAAATATTCAATTAGCCTGATTAACTGACAGCACAACATTAGCATATTCAAGAGCACTGGACCGTACACACTAAGGCAAACACAAGGTGTTAATTCGAAGATAATTTTTTCCCCCTGCAATCAAACT